>NW_019641672.1:2530994-2790090 GCF_000599845.2 Trichogramma pretiosum
AATTTTGAAAAGTAATGAGTTATCTTCTCATGCGACACATCCATACATACTTCAATTTTAATTTGAAGCTTATTGCCAATGCTGAAAGATTAAACGATATAGACACACGTATTATTTAATGACTTATGTAAGATCATCAACAAGTCTGACCTTGTTCCATACGATATCGATAATTCACTGAAAATTATCCCGTAGTAACTTATCTCTGCTAGTAGTTTTAAATAGAACGTTAACAAAGTAAAATGAGATCTGCACTTGAATCAATACTCTGATCTACTTGACTATCTGAAATATAAAATAACGTGTAAGATTTCATAAAAGAATCATTATAAATTCAATTTATGAATTTATAAAATTCTTCAATTCAACTTATTGATTGGTATTCTCTGTAAATTAAATCATATTTAATTGAGTGTGTATATTTGTGAAGCACTATTACTTTCATGCAATAATAATAAAATAAATAATAATAAAAAAAAAATAAAATTGTAAAAAATTTTGTATGCAACGCGAGTCCAGCTTTTTGCCCTTTGAACCCTTATGACAAAAATAAAGGATGATGGAATAAAATAAAGAGGAAACCATGAAAAATTATAATATACAGATAGTTCATTATTTGAATTACATATTATTTATACAATTTAAAAACATCATGATTATTAAAAATTATAATTTTTTAACTTTTATACACGCGCATTTTCGTTCAAAAATCTTGAACTTTATCATCCTTTATTTGCTTCTTATAATCATTGGCAATTATTTTAATTTGTGCTAAATTTTCTTCCAATTCATTTTGCAAGCTTCTTTTGACATCTTGATCAGAAGAACTCAAAAATTGAAGTACCAAATCTGCAAAAATAAGAAAAAAAATGAGATTTAATTTTTTGAAGATCAAATTTCTGAAAATAATTGTATTACCATGATATTTAAAGAGTGTAACACCAGTGGCTTCAATCAAAAGAGGACGCAAAAAAGTGAGAATTGTAGAAACATGTCTTCCAGACATGTGCAATGCATTTTGAGTAGTAGCTATGAATAGTATAGCAGTTGTTAAGTGCAAAGCTAGTGCAGGATCTTGTGTACAATTTAATTGCTCCAACATAGCTTCTCGGTGACCAACCACAATCGCTCTATCTTTTTTCTTATCATATTTTTTGAGTACTAAACAACAAGCAGCCATAGCTGGTTCAACAGAATTTATAAAATTTTCTACTGAATTTCCACCAACAACTTTATGTAGTTCGCTCAATGGCTCTCTTACATCTTTAGGTAATTCTAGAAGCATTTTATGTCTGACTTCAGTGCTCAAGTTTGGAGGACATTGTATAACATTTTGTTGAGCGGATAATTTAAAAATTTCGGTAACAAAGTCAGCACCTAGTGTTTTAAGCAGATATTTGACCATTGGTTCTTGAATTGATTTTTCCAAACATTTAATTCCTCTTTCATAAACTCTAATAGTTGTAACAAAAGAATTAAGTTTTTCCTCTACTTCACTTAAGTTTGTTGTTTTGTGTTTCTGTGACAACTGCTCTGCAATTGATGCAGCAGTTTTATTCAATCCCTTTAGAAAATGAATGGCTAATTCGTCTATTAGTTCTTCCATATCTCTTAAATTTTCATCTTTACTCAATTCAATTTTTAAATCATCAATATTTATGAGATCAAATTTACCATTCACTTTTTCAGGATTTTCGTCATCAGACTCAATGTCTTGATGTTTATTTTGTTGATATTTTTTTTTAGTCGATTTTGTTTTTGTTTCTCTGCCTTGGCTACCTCCACCAGTTTTTCCTCCAGTAGCTTTTTTTCTTCTCTCAGATTTTCGATCTGCTTTAGTGTCGATGATATCCATTGCCTTTGATTTTATTTTGTTTTCAACTACAGATTGAAGCCATTTTCCACTTTCAACTGCTTCCTTGGCCTTGTTATCACATAAAACTTCCAAATTTTTCTGGATTTTTTGCAAGTAAGCATCAGACACAATCATTGTAGAAGAAAATATATGAATAAAAGATTTCATTCTTGAAGAAGATTCTTTTAACAGTAATTCTGCATCACAAGGACTAAAAACTGATGGCAATAGCGAATAGATATCTGTAAAAGAGCCAGTTGCAACTACTTCTTCAATATTTGCATTTACTTGATCAATTATTATTGAACCAACTGCTACAGAATCTAAATAAATGAGATTTTCATCAGGAAAATGACGTTTCACAAAATTTTTAGGATCAGAAATACCCAATCTGGACATGGCATCGTATTCTGAAAAAAACAATCATTTTCCAAAATAAAGTTTTTTTCAAACTTTTAAATTAATCTACATTCTTACCAAGATAACCATTTTGTCTGTAAAAACTATCAACCCACTCAGATTGACCCTTGGAATATATTGTAGGTACATAAATACTATTACTGCCTTGTTTACCACTCACAACACCTGGAATCTGTTTCTTATCTTGAAGATTTTCCATAATAGCTATAGTATTAAAAATTAAAAAAAAAATCGTGCATAAATAAGTATAATATCATATAAAAGTTTAAGTTGATTTGATATTTACAAAAAAATATTCTTTCTGGAACTGCACACTGTCCTAAAATAGCAGAAATTGGTGTTGGTCTCGTTAAAGCTGAAAGAGCTCCTCTTATTTTGGCTTCATTTCTGGCTATATATTCTTGATTGTAAATTAATTTTGGATCTTGAGAATCTTGTTTACCAAAAATTGTTTTTCCCAATTCTTTTTCAATTGTAGATTGAATAAAATCAGCTGGTAAATCATAGTGGAGTGTAAGATCAACAACATTTATAAAGCCATTTTGATTAAGTTTGTCATTGATTTCTTCAGAAATTTTATTTATATAAGTTTTATCAATTAATTGTCCTAATAATATTTTGATGCCTCTGTCATGTTTTTCAATTTCAGCACTTGCTTTAGAAATCTGAGATAAATCAACATTTAAAATCTTTGCTAATTGGGCCAAATTTATTCTTCCCCCATGCACAAAAAGCTCATCTTTAATTTCTTGTGCTAAGTGTTGAGGAGTTACATATTCTTTACCATCATTAGTAAAAATCACATTAAGTAATTTGTCTTCAGTTAGTTTCATAATGATCTCAACACAATTTCGTTCGGATAATCTGAAAATGACATAATTTTAAGTAAAAATCATAAATTAAAAAAAAATTATCAACAACAAAAATTACTTTTGTAATGCATTGCTAAGCTGTGCTTTTTGAAAATCTGCAGCTAGCCTTTTAACTTCATCCCAATCAGCTGTAGTCATCTTGTTTTGTTTTCTTTAAAATTCAATGAATGAAAAACCAAACTAGTGATTCAATGCGTCAATTCTATGTCAAAAGTATAAAATAATTAATTCACAAGTAAATTTCAAAGCTTGCAATATGTTATGAACAAGTTACTTATGCTACAAGTTACGTTTTATTCGAATTGCCCTTACAAAACTCAATCAAGTGCAGCATTAACTTATAGACATATGGAAAATGACGAGTACGGACTACGCCGAGTACGCCGATTTCAATTTTATACGTGTTCAGCTGTATTAGTATATTTATTTTGATATAGGAACTGCTGCGGATCACCACTAGAACTACATGCTACAACTCCCACCTTTCCTTTTTACAAGTGTCAAGTGTATACACTTATACATACAACATATAATCCATGTGTCTGGCCGTTTATCGTACTGTCAAATTTGGTCAATGACAGTCATCATTCAGAATTTAAGACTTTTTCTTCACTTAGTGATATAAAATGTAAACATGTTTGAAAATATATGTAATGTAAAATTTCAGTTATATGGCAAGTTCATTTAATTTTATATACTAATTATAAGTAAATGAGTAATAGGTAGTACTGGTTAAAAAAATTATTTCTTCAATTATGATCTCTATTGTCATATTTTTATTTTTCAAAACAATATTTACAATAAATTTCTCCATTTCAATCAAACTATGATATTAATTGCTTTATGACTAATTTTGTGAATCTGCTTTATTTTCTAATGCTGTTTCTTCAGATTGAAATGCAAATGTTTTTGGTAGACTTATTTGAGAAGTCATCCAAGTTGGAATAATTTTAGCGTGCATTCGCCATACACCATATTGATTACTGAGATGCTTTTCAAAAACAATGTAATCTAACACATCTTTAGTTAGTACTGGTGAACCACTGACCAACCTTCCAAATCGATCATACATGACTAAAGATTGTTGAGTATGAAATCTACACGTTACTTGTGCAAAAACATTAGTGTCTGTTAACATTGTTGTACATCGAGCATGTACAATCCTTGCTGGTTCTAGTGATTTTATGAATTTCCATTGAATTTGTTTATTTTCCAAATTACAATACATCTGAGGGTACAATTTTTCAGTAATATACTGTTGAATACCTTCTTTGTCTTTTTCAGCTAATAACTGATGAGCTGTCTTATAGATTTCCAAAGCCTGTTCAGGAAAGTCACTGGCATTGAATTCTTCTTCATACTTTTTAATTTTTCTATAAGCCTGATACGACTTAGTTTTTTTCATTAGAAATTCCATATTTTGCTTGGCACCAGTAGTTGAGATTGCTGAAAATTTACCATCTCCTTCAGGTGGAATATAAGGTTCAAAAATAGCGGAGGTACAACTGATATACATTGGTTTCTCTAACCAAGGCTTTTGAGGAAAAATCCCTCTTTCCTTCATTTTTTGACGCCTTTGACTGTGGCTCAAGTTATCAGGGTCTTCGTTTTGTGATTCGAACCTGGAT
This sequence comes from Trichogramma pretiosum, assembly GCF_000599845.2. Classification (NCBI taxonomy): domain Eukaryota; kingdom Metazoa; phylum Arthropoda; class Insecta; order Hymenoptera; family Trichogrammatidae; genus Trichogramma; species Trichogramma pretiosum. The sequence continues at coordinate 2,535,770 of NW_019641672.1, forward strand.
AAGTCAATTTTAATAACTTTTTCACCACGCATCCTTTTCCATTTTGGATCACGATGTTTATTACGCATGTAACGCACTGATTGAGGAGTGTTAATTGCATGAACAATCCTCGAAAATAGTGAAAGTGACATGCTTTTGTAATGTTTTTATGTTTATTTAAAATTGTATGAACTTTGATCACTTTTCCACCTCAGACTATTATCTGACAATGTATTTTAACCTAATTGCTCTAGCCGCATCTGACATGATTTCACTGAAGTTTTTTATGTTGGTACCTTTGTGGATAGTTTATAATTTCAAAAATAAGGAATACTTAAAATTTGCAAACTATTGGCTATTAAAAATGTTCAATTTCATTTGAATATTGTCGAACATTTACTCACTTTAACTTATAAAATATTTTTAACAAATTTTAAAGCTTTTAATGAACTAGTTGAATAATCATCAATCCAATTTTCGTAAAGTTGGTAAAATTTACCATTGCTTAAAATTGAGAGCTATCTTCAGGTTTATTATTCCACGGTGTAAGTGTAAAATTGTAATTACTTACTATTGCTATTGTTGAGCCGGATAAATTACTTTATTGACAAAAGTGACACAGTAAAACGTTAATATGCGATTGACAGCTTTTTTATGTTTCGGTAAACGGCCTCATGGAATAAAATACAGAGGGTAAGCAAATGATTTCAATTGATTGATCTTTCGATAAATTTATCATTTAACCTGTTTATTGGATTTTTTTTTAATTAATTACCATTTTTACTTATGTTCATCACAAGAATTTTAATCCTCTCATAGTCATTCCAATGTTACGTCTGTCTAAATCATAAGTATTGACGTGGAATTCTCCATTTAGAAAATTTTTAATTCTTTTTTTAGAAAATATCGGCAGATAAAACCAATCACCAATTTTGATTTGCTGACAATGAGACATGATTTCGATAGAACAGAAAAGAATATGTTCTATTTGCGCCATCCATACTTAACAGTTGAACAATCTTTTGGCCATTCAAAATCTCCAGCTGAAAAATATTCAAAGTTCCTAAAGAAAATACTACATAATAGAAATCAAGATTTTGAAAAACATACAACGTTAGCTGAAGTTTTAGCTCCTTTGAAGGTTTCAGAAGCTTGGGATTAAAAAGTCATGATTTGTTATATATTTCTTAGTGTTATGTGTAAACTTTAAAAATAATATTAAAAAGTCATTTTAACATTTTTTGCAGTTATATTTATTTCCAATCAGGTAAAACATAATACGAAACAAACAAACAGCAGCATATAAGAAAATCAGTTTAAAATAATATAAATACTTTTCATTGGTAGCTTTAAAACAATGCAATAATAAAATTAACATCACAAATTATAGTAACTTGATCATAATTCTAATAAAGTGTGTACATCGCTTAAATTGAATGCTATTGTAACAATTCCTTGAGACGTTTAATGGTGTTACAGTGTGGTAATATTTCTGTTGTTGAGAAAATCTTGAAATCCTAAAATATGAGAAGCTTAAAAAATTTCCAGTTATTTTTGGTCCCATCTTTCAAGCATGCACACAAAAAACTAGAGCTATTTTTAACTCTAATTGTAATAAACATAATCAATTATAATTGTAAAAAACATAATCAATTATGATTGTATTAAAAGTAATATTCAATAATAATATAATACTTTTGAAATTTTTAGTATAAGTTACTAAGAGAAGGTTGAGCTGAAATCAGTTTTGTAGTTGTAGATAACTTGTAGAACAATTCCTAAACAACTTTTTGCTACGATGGGTACATTTTGTAGAAAGAAACTTTGAACTTTATGGAAGAATACTATAACATCCATCATTTTAATTTGCATTGGAAAAATTTAAATTGATGATCAAATGCTCAACTTCAACCTTTTCTTAATAAAACTTGATCTGAAGTTCCTTACGACGTGGATATTGGCATAGTTTGAAGATCTTTTGGTTTATTGCGAATCCATGCAACAGGATCTTTTTCCACCTCATCTTCTGTCAAAGTTTTGCCTTCATAAAGATAATTAGCAAAATCTGACACAATTGGATCTCTTCCCACACTGCTCATTGCTATAACTTTGCAATTTTTAATGTAATAAGCAAAAAATTTCATTTCTTCTAATGACCCAACTATTTTCACTTTGTCAGGAATTCCAAATCCTTGAATAAAAAAATTTTTCATGCATTATTCCTAGTTTTATACTCTGGAAATATTGTACACATTTCAGCATACCTGCATAACGATAACTCTTTCCAAACAAAGTTGTCCAGAAAAATGGAACTGCTTGCAGTGGGGTTTGATTTCCACACATATTCATAGCTGCTATTTTTCCATGATAATGAGCAAGTCCATAATGACCAATAGCTGCTTTGGTTTTAGCGCAATAAACAGGTGCATAGGCAATATCTCCTCCAGCATATACATCATCTATATTTGTTTTTAAATACTGTAAGAAAATATTTTTAATTCAAAGATAGAAAGTAAGAAAAAAATTAAAATTTATAAACGATGAGTACCTCATCCACTATCAAAGCACAATTGTCTGTCATTTGTAAACCAGAATCCTTCAACCATGTTGTGGTTAAATTTGATCCTATTCCAAGAATCACTATATCTGCTTTCAAAGACAAATCTTCTTTCAATTGTACTTTACCAACAAGTTTTTCATCATCTTCTCTTGGAATAAACTTAAGAATACAATTATTGTCTATGAATTTTACTCCTACAAAAACAATTTAGAACAAAATTAATTATATTTTTACATTATAAAAAAAAAAAATTATACCTTTATTTTGAAATTCCTTTTTTATTCTCATTCCTATTTCCTCCCCAAAAACAGACTTGAATGGAACACAATCTCTTCCAATAACAGTTACTGAGGCACATTTATCAGCGCAATAAGCAGCAGCTTCCATCCCTATAAAGCCTGTTCCCAGAACTACTATGTGATTTTTTTTTGTAACATCTTCTTTCAATAATTTATGAATTCCACTTGAATCTTTGAAGTCTTTTAAGACAAAAATATTTTGCAAATTGACACCAGGAAGATCTGGTCTTCTTGCCTGACTGCCCGTAGCTAAAAATATTTTTGAGTACTTGTATTCTTGATTACAGGTCAAATAAACGGTTTTCTTATTTGAATCTAATTTTACAGCTTCGATATCAAAAACTGTTTCAATGTTATTTTGCTCATAAAAACATTGTGGTCTCAGTAGTATATTTTGTACATCAGTATCCATTGCTTTTGAGAGTTTAACCCTATCATAAGGCAATACACCTTCTTTGCAAATCAATATAATACGCCCTTCAAAACCTTCCTGTCTCAAAGTTTCAGCACATGTTGCTCCTGCTGGTCCACCTCCCACAATAACAATGGTTTCGGAGTTACATTTATTCTTCCTCACCATACCTTTAACTCTTTTATTACCTAACAATTCTGATTGTTTAGCTTTAACTTTTACAAGGCCTTTATCTACTGACACCTAAAATACAAAATTAGAATCAACTTTTAGGCGATCAATCATCACAGAAATATCACTAGTTATTGAAAAATTGAAAATGAAAAAAAAAAACTTAAAACAAAAAAAGTCAGTTGACAAACGTACTTGGTAACATGGCAAAGAATCTAATCCTGGAAAATCTTCAATATCACCTGTCTTTATATTGAAACAAGCACCATGCCAAGGACATCTGACTCGTCCTTCTCCTAAAGCACCAGTATGTAAGAGAGCTCCATAGTGAGTGCATTTAGTTCCAATAGCATGCAACTCTCCTTTCTGCTTTATCAGTAAAATTTTTCCGTCATCTCCCAGGGGTAAAAGTTTCATTTCATTTTCTTGAATGTCAGTTTCTTTGCACACTACATCCTCCACATAAACCTCGGTTTCTAAATTGCGAAAATTCATGAAAAAAATTTAGATCATTTAATAATGTTCAAACTTGCAATAAAAATATCTCGCTCACTAGGGCACTTGCAGTTGGACTTTTCGCTATCCATAATCAATTAATTATTAGAAGACGTAAAATAAGCAACTCAATAAAAACTGCAAGTTTCCGCTTGATAAGAAAATTAAATCTCGATTAATTAGTATCCGTAATTCCATAAAAGCTCGGTAAAAACAAGGTTTAAGAAATTTAATTATGTTGCTGCGTTACTGTCGCAATACAAAGCAATGGCAAGGTTTTCCGCTATCAATATAGTCCGTATGTTGTTACTACCCCAATCATAACCTCTCAATTATTTATAAAGGCGCAACCGGCAAATTAACTAGTTTTTCTTTATAAATCCGGGTATTGATGAAACATCATTATATATGGAAAAAAAAAAAAACAAAAAGCTGTCGGACGTGAATATACATCCGTTGACATGTCCTGCTCGATTCGAAACGAGCTGTCAAGCTGTATTAATCATCTTTGATAGAACGATATAATTTGAAAAAAAAATGAAGTATAACTCACTGTCATAGTTTTCAGCTTTCGTAGAAAAGTTGCTACTCTTAGATGGTTTGACCTCGGTGCTTCTTTTAGGAGAGAAACTTTTGCTTTTGCTTGCACCCATAGTAAAATCTTGTGAGTACAAAGATCGTCAATAATCCTGATTCCTGCGAGACAAGACGACGACAAAAGTTCATAAGAGCTTTGAAAGTTGGCAGACCGTTAAAGGAATTATCAAGTCGAGCCGATCACGTTGTTATCGATTATGATGGCTTAATTGTTTTGAAGATTCACGTAAATCGATAAGAAACTCATTTAATAAATATCATGGCTACTTCAATTAAAATATACTGAAATTATAAATTTGGCCAATTACAAAGAAAATCACCGCAGCTGAGACGGAACTTACTGCGTGACATTCCAGATAATACGGATCTTGTATGATGTGCCAAGGACTTTTAACGCAATACGTTCCACAAAAATTCCACAAAAAAATAGCCAAAATTTTTATTTTTGACCTGCAGAAATGACTGACTGTGCCAAAATGGCAAGATATTTCTATTTCGATACACAAGCGTTTCTGATCATTTATTTATTATGAATCGCGTGTGGTTCACCGCACCAACGTTACAATAATTACAGTTTGACTGAAGCGCATAGTGGAGTACTTAATTTTTGAGACGGCATTAAGAAATTATCGAAGCCGAAGTTAAAAGAGAAATATTCAAAAACGTTTTCTGAAATTTCTACCGAATATTTTACTAAATCACTACACGAATATCTTTATTTTAATGTCAGGCCAATCGAAAAAATCTTTAGTGAAAATCACAGAAAACACTTCATCATATTTTTTCGTTTTTATCCTAGTTTTAGTTTGTCTTTGAAGCAACTGAAATCAGTTAATCAGTTTTAAATGTCAAATTTTTTGTTAATCAACTCAGCGGCTGGTTTGGATTACGATGCACAAGGACCAATCCTTTCAATCGACCAACAACGCGTATGACTAATTTTAACAGCTTGTAGCGAGTCGACTCGTTTATCTAAACACTTGTCGGTCACGGATTTGAAAACTATAGCCAAGAAACGTTACTCACTTTTAGGATATAATTCTCGCGCGCTCAAGTGACTGCGCGGTCTCGTTCGGTCGCACCGTGTGATCTATCTGATATTTGCCAAGCGAGCTGCACCAGTAGCGGCCGTTGTTCCGTTCGCGGCTGCAACTTGCTACGAAATGTAAGTGAAAGGAAAAATCTACTTGGTGCGTAGAGGCCGAGCGTGGGGAAAATTGTACGCTATTATTATTATTTAAAGGGAACTTGCGACATGTATACCAGATAGAGCATTACATGCATATTTCGTCTCTCAATACGTGCTTGCGTGCGCGTACTATCATTGTTTGCCTTTCCAAGACATTTTTATCGCTACCGAGGTTGTAAGCATGGTCCGCTCGTAATATAATCTTGGAGCTGGTAAATGAAATCAGATAAACGTACAATTGAGCAGTTTGATGAACAAAAATTTTTATTTTCATTGACTTGTTATTACAAGTGTATCTCTGCTGTAGCGCATACATACTAGCATTACTGTTTCTTTTTTTTTATAATCATTGTACAATACAAAATAATATATATATAAGAGTTAAAAACAAAAAAAAGTTTAAAGTTGCAGGTTGAATTGCTTGGAGTAAAAAAAAACTCGACATGATTGGTAAAAATGTATGCCGTCGGTGAGCGGATTTACAAGTCGAAAACGGAATTAAATTTTTTCATCATTATTGTACGAAACGCGAGTCGGGCCCAATGACAGGTTCGCTCCATACATATGGAGTGAGATTTTTAAGGTCGTTGAGTTTTTTAATCGCTTTCGACGGGTCATATATGCGTATAGCTTCTTCGACCATGATTTTTATTATAATCAAGTAAGATTACAATTTTTAAAGAAAAGTAAAATAATTTTTCAATATCGACAACATAAAATCGAAATTTTTTTACAAATATCTCGTCGCATATTTCATAAAATATCCAAAGAATTGGTATTAATTAATGTACAATTTTTTATACGTCGATCAATTCATTACGTGCTGCTAGTACAGTTGTTCTGAACACGTTTGTGGAAGGTAAGATGTATGAATTTACACCACAGATGTTTCGAATACAGTGAATTAAAAAACCCTTTAGAATTAGAAGAGACGTAAATAAAAGAGCCTTGTGCTTTCAATCAAATACAATAAAACTCTTACATACTAACACAGAATCGCTAAAATTTACATTAATTTTAAAACTACGTTTTGTAAATTTTATAATTATATATTATACTAACTAGCTAATTATTTTCTAATCTTCCATTAGAAAAATTAATTTTTAATAAAAGTTAAGGGTAAATGATAAAAATGGCTGAATAACTTATTTAAAAAAGTAGGGAGAACTCTAAAGTAACAATGGATATTAACGGAAATCAAAATTGAAAAACCACCTTTAATAAGTCGATAAGAGTGTTAAAAAATTAAATGTACGATAAAAAAAACAATAGCACAGTAAAGTACCTTTGTAGTAAAAAAGTAATAAATGAGTACGACTCTCAGAATGGAATTAAGCTGTGTAAAGAATCTATCTCTATGAAAGCTCGGTAGTATTTGCTTTCATTTCACTACTGACAAACTGGTTTAAGCTAAAATGTAAGCGCAAGTTATTCCTGAGCTCATGACTATTTGATCATGCCTTTGGCCTTGAACAAATCGCGCATGAGCTTTTTCAAGTAACCGATTTCTCGTTCCAGATCTTTAACGTTCTCTTTAAGCTTTTCATTTTTATTGACTAACTCCTGCTCCTCGCCGATTATCATCTTGATTTCCTGCTTCTTTTTTTGACGGTAACGCGTTGCAGCGTTCTTGTTTTGTTCTTTTTTGCGAGAGCGCTTGTCCTCAGCATTGGGGCGCGAGTAGGGTTTATTGCTGGCGCGAGGTTTACGCCCAGCACCGCGAGCGGGCTTGCCGCGAACAGCTGATGCAGCAGCTTGATCATTAGCAGCAGATTCGAGCGACCACTCTGGATCGTCATTCGAATCCTCGGATGACATGCAACTACCATTGGAACTGGTGCAAGGCGAAGCCGGGGACGAAGACGATGTGCACGAAGCAGCCGAGTTTCCACTGCTTCCTCCAATCGCATCTTCGACACAGCTGAGCACGTACTCGTCGACTTTAGCCAGTTCCTCGTCAACCGACGCGACATCGGTACTTGCTTGGCTCAAAGAGTCCAACGACAGATTCCCTGCAGCCCATTGTCCACCTATTTGACCGGCAGCCAACGAGTGCTGTACAGTCGAACTGTTGTTCAGTGGCAAGGAATTGATGTTGAATTGTTGGTGCAACTGAGACTGTTGGTGCTGAACTGGTGCGTTTAGAATGGTTGATTCCTAATAAAAATGTAATAAATTTTATCAATATTATAAATTATAGTTCATCATTACTTTTAAAATGCATAAGTAAGGATTCATACCGTTAGTCTCGGTTGCTGTTGCTGTTGCTGCTGATAGAAAGAGTTGAAGGTGGGAACCTGCTGTTCGTGTTGCAACGGCTGTAGAGTGACGAGTAATTTTTGCTGGATCTTGGGCGGCGGCGATTGCGGTGGTGTCAAAGCCGAAGGGCTGTATTGAATTTGGTGGCAAGCCTCGACATCGCCGAGAACAGTCTCAAATTCGCGTAGCAAAGACTGAGTTTCGTCAATTTGCATTAATTGTTGCTGCTGCTGTTGCTGTTGGTGGTGGAATTGATGGTGTTGAATCTGGTGCTGATGGTGTTGCAGTTGCTGCTGCGGCACATGCTGCGGTTGTTCAACAATCAGGTACTGAGGCGCTACTTGCGGTATTATCTGGGGCTGTGGTTTTTGGATGTTGGGGTAAACCACAGCCGATCGATTTGGTACGCATTCCGGTGTTATAATATCGGAGAAAATCGGCAGGTCTATCTTTTTCTCGAGCCAGTCGTTGAGTGATTCTGAAAAATAATTGGAAAGAATTGATATTAAATTTCATAGTTTCATCATTTTGAAAATTTGAATAAAGTTATTTCTTTATTCTGTAATGCTTTATCTCTTGTGTGCTTAAATAATCATTTTGTATTGGTCTCTTTGCGCAGCTGGACTCATGGAAGATCACCAAGTTAACGAGGTCTGTAATTTGTTTAGTGAAAACCTCTGAACGAATGGATTTTACGCACAAAAATGCCACATCATACAGTCAAGTGAATAATATTTTCAACGTTTCAATTTAGAAATCAATGATAGTGAAAAGTAAATCAAGCAATAAAAAGAGTCTATAACCATTACCAACATTAGTGCGAAGTTTGTTAAATTCCAAGGTCTTTTACGTGCATTTAACACAATTATCAAAGTTATAGATTTACGAAAAGTGATTTTTATGACATATTTCGCATCAACTAATAAAACATTCAAGTATCACGTTGTAACTTGGGTATTTGAGTTTCGTTTCAAGCTAATTATCTTATCGGATAATCATAGTCATTGTAAACGGCAATGTGTATTAAATGTAGACTATATCTCCATTTGTGTACTATAAATATCTTTTGTACCTCACGCCGAGCTGTTCCATGAATAACAGCTAAAACGGCTATTCAAATTCCAGTTCGACAAAGGTAATAACAGTAAACCATTATTACCTATTCTTGTAAAGACAAAATCACGCGTCTCAAAAAGAGTAAAAAATATATTGACACTGTCGACCAATTCGTTCGTTCCGAAATGTTTGAAATTAGTTTTTGATTAGACATTGTCAAATTCAACTACATGATGATTTTGTAGATTATAGATTGAGCCAAGACACGGAAAAAATTAGACTGAATGTAAAGCTTTTTATATGAAAAAAAGGTAGTGTCAACTTTACATTTATTAGTTTATATAAAATTAATATGCAGAGACCGCAGATATCGATAAAAGTCGTTCGGTAGTACCAGAACATTTTTCTCAAGCAAAAAGACTGCGTTAACTCTATAGATAACTACGCTAGAAAGGAAAGAGAAAAAAAGAAAAAGTGTCACGTGTTAGCGATCATTGACAATATGGTACTTTTCCGATTAATTACACGTTAACCGACTTTTACATTTTTTTCGTTCAAAGACAAACATCCTAATTGTGCGCGGGGGTTGACTATTCAGAGAAAAATTTTTACACGAAATTTTTCTTTTTCCTATACAAAACTTCAAATAACTTCGTTTTGCGCAACACCTCTGGTACCGATCCTCGTTTTCGTAGGTATTGAATTAAATATTGATCGCGATCGTCTGCGAAAGAAAACGCAAAGCGCGCTTTTGTAGCGTTCTTTTGGCTTCCTTTTACAAGATGGTAATATTATGCTCGTTCGAGGAAAATAAATTTTTTAAAAAATTTTTCTCGCTTTAAACAGAGCTCGCAAACGCTTATTTTAATACATGCAGCTGAAATCCACACCCCGCGCACTGCTTTCGGACAAAAATCCAGTAATAATTAGCAATACACACGACGAAAACTCGTTTCGTATTTTTCGACTACGCTCGCGCGCCAGCCAGCCACGATAGAGAAACCAAAACAAGCATCCCGCGCTGCTTACGTATGTGAATTTACTACGGAACATGAACGATTTATCCGCCTTTACAGGTATACGATGCACGTGTTGCTGTGCTGGTCGATATGTAAAATGAATATTTTTGTTGTTATGACTGGGCTGTAGGCATCTCGTTGAATGGCGTTGCATTGATCAAAGTAAGTATTAACGCGCATAACTTGACAGCCACTATAAGACGGTAGTGTAAAGCTTCAATGCGCGTAGCGAGCATTGTTGTTGACACAAAATGAACTTATAAATTCTTTTCTATTGATACTGATTCGAGCGCTATCAAGCTCTCTTACAATAATTGCGAAACGAGCAGCTTAGGAAATTATAGGCTAACGGCCGTTACGGGCATTCCTCCAAGACTCGTTGCCCGCGAGCGACCGAATGAAAAAACAATATTTATTAATGCCGCAACAGCGCGTGCTCGCTCGCCTTTATGGACTTTGAGCGTTGCGTACATTAGCGCTCGGACGATTTTCGCGCAAATCGCCGCAAACGCAGTCGCACGTGCGTACGCATATTATTGCCTCCACACATGTACACTCGAATTCATTGCTATTGGGCGACTTAACAAACAATAATTGTGAAATTGTATACTTTTCAAGCGCATCAACGTTCGGAATCGCGCGAGCGCTCGGCGTCGATTTTATCAATATAGGCCGCCTAGAGCTTAATTATACATGTGCACGCGCAATATCGCATTTATATTTATACGGATACAAGTGCATACGTACACGAGTTTTTCATAGCACGAGCTCGCATCGTACTTCATTATTGTTCATCGATGATGGCCTTAATTTTCTTCATTCGCGCAACAACAAAGAAAGAAAGAAAAAAATGAAAAGAAATGACCATTTAGAACAAAATGGTGTCATTAATTAAAATATTATCCATTCCAACGTCGACTTTGCAGTTGTACTAGTTTCAACAATCTGAGCTGAGTCACAATAAGCGTATGAAAACAATTGTGAATATTATGGATGTTTCGTAGCGACGAAAATGTGTACTCGGACGATACCTCGCTTATCGCCATTGAACTCAAGGAGGGAGGAGCGACACTGCACTTTTGACACGTTCGATCCTTCAAGTATAAACATGCACAGTAGGCGTACGCGCACACAAGCAGTTTATGTACATGCATAGCGTGCACGCGCACAGCCAAGAGCCTTTAGAGTGCGAGTATCATAGTGTCGACCTTCTTCGAGATGGCATTATCTCAGACTTCTCACTCGACTGTTTTCCTCCACATCAATTCTCGGCACATAATGTACACATGATAGTCAGGGAAAATTCAGAAATTCGATAATAATCGCAGGCAAAAACTTGAAAGTGACGCTTCTCGATTGTCGCCACAAATGTCGGAGCGCAGAGTTTATCGCGAGAACGAATGTATGCAACGTATCTGCTGACTGACAAGTAAAAATGACTAATGTACTTGACTGCGAGAAACAAATGCATAATTGTGTTGGTGCACAACAGAAGGAGGATCGCGAGAGCCGAGAATTAATTGGAAACCGAAAGGTGTGCGTACGTGGCAGCGTAAAACAGCCTCAGGGGGGGCAACGATACGCACGTGGGCGCGTGTCGACGATGATTTTGAATTTTTCGCACACCCGTACAACGTATGGCGAGAGTAACGATAAAAAAATCAATTATCAAGAGCTCCTCAGGGGGTACGAGCGCGTTCAAAGGTGGAAGAGGGAGGAGCGACGGCCGGAGTGCGAACGAGAAGTCGATTTGAACGTTACGCGCCAAGAACAAAGTTTATTGAACCGATAAACGCGCGACTTTTACTTCGAATCGAGGCTTTTTCTGATAAGACAATATGTGTATTTATATGTGCAAGCGTGCACAAGTGCGTGGTAAAATCTAAACTTACACCGCAAAATCTCGCAGTGCTTGTTGCCCCAAATACAGCATGTTCCAAGTGAAAGCGTAATTCAAACTGTTTTTCACACTTTATACCATCAAAATTTGTTTATTTCAGTACAATAATTTTAAAAGTGCCTGACTTACTGATAGGAAAAAGTCAACTTCAAATGTTTAATGAAAAACTATTCGATCCTTCTGTATCATATAGAGATCCGTACCCCAGCATAAAATTTAGAAAACTTGTTTAAAAATTTGAATTTTGGACTGGAGTACGGATCTCTTAATAGTTAAAAAAAACTCAACGTCAATTACTTTGGAAATATTTTAAAATAAAAAATTTTTTAGATTCATTTACACAATCCTATTGTTATTTATATTGTATTCACTGCATTTTCGAAACTTGTTTTATAATTATAAGTGGCCTATTTTTTTATCATTTTGAAAAATCCCGCCCCATTCTTCTCAAAAGATCAAAGGTCAGTATTTTTTTAATTGACTGTTTATGCATGTGAAATCTTTTATATTGAAGCTGGATTGAATTCAAGTTTTAAAGTTGTTAATTTCTCGATGCACAGAATCACCAAGTATCAATCAACCAGCAAAAGAGACTCAAAGTCTTGGTGATCCTCATGGTACTTCAGTTATGTAGATAAATAAATGTTTACTTATATCGGCACAAAGTACTCATTAACTCAAGAAGCTCATTATATGTGCTCATTTATTTCTATATCCTTTCACATTAATCAGCTCAGCGTTTCACCTAAAAGGGATATTGTATTAAAAAACTATCTAAAAAAAAAAAAAAAATAATTTTTCATCACTATACAAATTACTCACTACATTCATTGATACGCTACTACACAATGAAAATATAAAATTATAAGCACTAATGGTCTAAGTAATGGTTACTAGAGAGCTATAGTCGATCGGTTCTAGTATGCATCACTACTACCGACTAGTAAAGTTGACTTTCCGGTTTAATAAACATAAGATTTAGTAGTGTAGTCTAGTGGCGGTGGCCGAAAAATCTAGTAGCAGCTACTACTGTTGTTCGCTGAGTTCACCATAGCGCTCTAGTAGACAATGCTATTTCATATTTTCAGTGCAGTAAAGTAGACATGAAATAATACAAAGCTTACGGAGGGTACGAACGTAAAGGTATTTTCGGTTTTATAGTTTATAATATAAGCTTTGCATAGAATTGCGCGATCAATTTTCTTCGCAACGCTAGCTTATGGGTAGTGTTGTAACGTCGTTAGAGCTGAGGCAAAATTACTTGTTGACATGTGGGTAGATGCGTACTTGACCCGATATTTCCTATTGAATAAATGAAAAATTTTATCTCATTATGCAAAAAAGTCATCAACGACGAAGCTAGCAGCTATTTTCCTCTATTATTTCCACCAAATTTATAGATGCAGGTTCCATCCGATACTAATAGCCAGTAACTAAGAGATTATCTTTCATTGAATTAATTAATTTAATCAACTTCTTATCAATCACATATTATCTCGCACTACTTTCTAAAAATTTTTAGTCATTTTTAGTAATTTTCAATGTCTTTTCAGGAGGTAATTATCTGGCCATTTACTTTCTTTATTTTTGGACGTTGGAGCTGGCAGAAAAGTTTACGCATCAAAACGAAATACCATGTGAAAATCCGACAACCATGTAAACTGAATGCAAGTTCAAATCGACTGGTACTTCACTTCAACACATGTTAAGTATGCTACTGCGAAAAAGTCTAGCGGAATCAGGTATATTTAGCTCACTCGTTAGCTCTGTGTCGCATCGTTTCCAGATTACTTTGGTATCGTCAATTCAATTTGAATCAATCATGGATAATACTATTTAAAAAATTATTTTTGACACGCCAATTGATTCACGTACCCTGGAGATAAAAACTTTGCCCGTTCAAATGCTACATTTTTATTCTAATAAACTTGATTTTTTTTGGACGTTTTTTCAGTTTATATCCGATTGGGATATTGCACTATAAACTTATTTTTCGATATTGTAAACAATTTTGCACTAATAGTTGAAAAATTGAAAGTGTATTTCGATGTAAAATTTCATGGGAAATCGATTGGTGCAATTCATTTTTTCCATATCTGAGAGTGAGATATTAGCAAAAAACTCTTTCACCCTGGATTTTTACCCTGACGTTGTGGTTTTAGGTAAAACCCAACGTCATGTTTGGTTTCAGCGCGCCCAAAAACATAAAACTGGTTTCATTACCCCCTAACAAAATGCAATTCTATTTAAGTTTTCACTAGACTAATTATACAATCATTTAGGAAAGTTCGCACAAAGAGTTTATAAAAACTTTGCTAACATTGGGGAAAATCCAGCAGGTTTAATTTCTTCATAAACATGAATAGTTTATTTAATAACGACATATGTTCAATACATAACGTAAAATATATCAGCAAATACAACGTAAGTTACAACCCATTCCGTGTACCCATTCGGTCAACGAACTTTTCTTTCAATCTCGCGTATGATATCGAATTTAATGCATCTCTCGTATTTATGCATGTGCGTGTATTTGCAGGAGCTAGGCGCATATAATGGAGTCTCGAGTTTTCACCGCAATGCAAACTTTCATGGGGCAAGAAATCCATGCCCACATAACATTTGCTTCGATAAATACTTTCGAATTCTCGAGACTCGGCTGATGAATAAAATTCAACGGAACTCATAAGCGTCGTGCAAAACCTGATTTCACGCGTCTCATATCTAATTATTACAACGTGTATAAAACTTTGCAGTAAACACGTCCGCGTTGAATTCGAGCAGCCACACGCGCAAGTTAGCACGAAGTAGGCGTAGTTGCTAAATCATTGTTGTACGCACTTGAGACTGGATTTTGAGCTTATTTTTTTCTTGTATCCTACCTTAATGATGTGTTAACATAACTATATCGGGAAATGAAAATGCTGAACGCATGTCACGCATTCGTTTTACTGCCAGCGAGGTTCGACTCGAGCGACTTTAAGAATTTAAAACGAAAGTACAGTCGAGCCCTCTTATGTACACCGAGTAAGTAATTTGTCTTTGAAAGGCGCTGCTGACTACTCAATGCTCAGCGAGATAACGCGCCTTTTAGATAAATAGCCTTTCATAGATTAGAGGACAAAGGTATAATCACATGACTCGAGACCAGGATGACGTAAATTTAAAAATCCGTTTTCTATATAATAAATCTAGTGCTTGGTTGGAAGCGCTTAGGTTATTATCATCCCTATATTAGTTGTTTGGTTCAAATCTATTAAAAATAGACGAGATGTATTGAATATATTTCAATCGATCGATTAGCAAGGCTTTTCATGTAATGATTTCATGTTTTTTTTTGCAAAAGTTGTCGAGGAGACCATTGGAATTGCAAATGCTCGCGAAGTTTAATTGATACATCTGTTTGTCTTGGAATTTGCACTTCAATTGAAGAACGAAAATTATCCTTATTATGTTTGAATGCGATACATTGTTTTTGATTATTCAGGCACATACTCGGTTACAACTCCTTCATTTGAAAACATTTTAAAACCAGCCGTATATATCGCCTATATCAGACGGTGATTGCGGAAAGAAAACGCATTGCACAGACGTGTCTGTGAGACACACCTCTTGGCATGCCCTCGTCTCTATTATTATTAAATGCATATTTTCAAAACTCGAGAAATTTAAAAGAATTAAAAATGAGTATTATCATTCACGGAACTATTACGTGTTTAGATTAGAGCTTGGCGAAAAATTTTTCGTGAAAAATGACATTCGCGACGCGATCTCGCGCGAGCGCCAGACCAGTGCGACGCGAGCCGTCGAATTTAGCGATAAGTAAGCGTAGTTTTTCGTTACTCCGCAATGAAACGTCACTCATCGTCGCCATCGTCGTTATCTTGAATACTACTTTCATCGAAAGATTTATCCGTCGTCCGATCGAAGAAAAATCGTTTTAAATCGTTTTCAATCTTCACCTTCGAGATATCCCGAGAGATGAATTGTCTTTTAATCCACAAGACGTGTTCGTGAGTAATAATTTTGTTATCTATTCATTTCTGAAAGCAATCAAGTTTTCATAATATTCTAAATGTCACACAAATGTACGTGAAAAATGGTAACCCACATTGCCAAGAGGTTAATTTTGAAATCGTGAAATTCCACGCAGTCATCGTATCATTGAACATTTTTACTGCTCTTTCGAGGACTTTTTCAACGTATTTCACTCTCCTTAAGGAGATGGCAAAGCCAGCTCAAAAATAAATTTTCAACGACGTTTTCTGAAATCTTTACCGTATATTAGTAGAATTGGTAAAAAGGGTCTTTGGAAACTTCAAATACAGTAAAATATAGGTCGTCAGTGAGCCTTTTAGAGAAACGTTGAATATAAGTTCGAGAAAACAAGATGGTAAATTGTATTTTTGGGCTGGCTTCGTGGTTCCTTCAAGATAATGCTAAACTCAGCCCTCCATATGCTCATTACCGAGCGATACTTTGAGCGATAGCGTGGATTTTTCGCGAAATTACTCAATCACAAACGAATTGGTTAATTGACGTTAGCACGCTCATCAAGAAATAAATCGAGTAGACAATTAAATTTAACGATCAGCAGTGTAACAATGAGTCGATAAAAAGTGTCTCTAGACATATGTACGTAAATGATATGGGCAATATTAAGAGTTCGTACCATTAAAACACATAGCTGCCATAATTCTGCTCCTTTGGATGAGTGCGCGCGACTCGTGTGCTACGGCACGCGACGACCAGTGGAATTCTTTGGATGGTGGAAGAGAGATGCACCGCAAGGAAGAGGATGACAAGACGATAATCGGGTACGAGGTAGTCAGAAGTTAGGCCCTCGTTAACATCAGAGCCAAATGGATAGAGTGGGAGCCAGCCGTGAATTAGCTTATTTCGAGGGTTCAACGTTGACGCGTTAGGGTATCTCTTATTGCTGCTCGTACGGGCAGGAGAGGATGGTAAAAAGGATGGATGTTCGGTCAGCGTCGGGGGCGGCGGCTCTGGCGGATTCTCGACTTTCAGCGTCTCTTTACGAGCTTCTGCGAGTTCACGATGATCTCTTTGTTCCACGTGTAACGATATGCGAACTGCATGCTATTATACAACATTAGCACACTCCAGCATGGAGATGCTTGCTCAAGACTTGTTGATCGGTTGAAAAAATCGCGGCCAATTTGCGCTGCTGCCGCTACTGGTCGCTCTCTGGCAGCTACTCGGGATCGAGCTAGCAAAGCTGCAGCACTCAACAGAAGCAAGAGCGGCCAAGTCGTAGGGCGCTCCGGGACGTTGGCTGCCAGTATCACGGTTATGAGGCGAATGGCAAACAGAGTCCGGCTTCGCGATCGGCGGATCGGCAAGCCTTTGTCGGGCAGCCGCGCGGCACTCAACTCGACGATCGCTTTTCGCACTGACACACGAACGCGCACGCACGCACCCACTGATACGAGACTCGCGCGCACAGAGTCAACAACTACGCAGTTATGCCTTGGCGACTCGACGAGCAAAGTCGACGAGCAAACACCATGCACCAAGTCAACGACACTCGGCACTTATCGCACTAATGGCACGCGGCAATGACTCCTATGAATTTTACTCGCTTCTCGTCACGTAGACACCACTGAAACTGCCAGGTAATGCGTCGATGTAGAAGCAGAAAAAATAGGCTCGTTATATCGACGCGTGCGCGTATAACCACTAACCAAGACTCGATTCGAGAGACTGTACGAGTCCGATCGCTCCGATTCCGACGACGTGCGGACTTGTCTCGGCTGCACTGCCACCTCCCCACTTTTCCCTCGACTTGCCTCGCTATCCCAGCAATGTGTCGTATACGCGTTTATGTGTGTGTGTGCTTACATGTAGATATATTTTTATTTTATACGCGTTCGTTTGCGCGAGCTTATCTTTCGGAGACTTTCCCTCCTACTCCCGAAGGTTTGAGAACTGCTGTTCATATTATACTCTGCCACTTGGTTCGCAGATACACAGAGGTTAATCAGTTTGTCCCACTCGTGTCGGCCGCTTCTTTTTTCCTTTTATTCGCGTATTATGACGTTTATTTTTATTTGGCCACAACTCCGATATCTGCATGTTACATAGCTGCGTACGCGCTGCGGGACGATCGCGCGGGCCACACCACCGGCCACGGACACTCCAGGCTCCAGCCCTGGAGGTGCGTGTGCGCGCGCCTGCCTCCGCGACTTTGTTTATTTTTGCCCGGGATACTCGTTTCAAAGCTTTTTTGTCACTTTTCGCTGGTATACTGG
This sequence comes from Trichogramma pretiosum, assembly GCF_000599845.2. Taxonomy (NCBI): domain Eukaryota; kingdom Metazoa; phylum Arthropoda; class Insecta; order Hymenoptera; family Trichogrammatidae; genus Trichogramma; species Trichogramma pretiosum. The sequence continues at coordinate 2,553,978 of NW_019641672.1, forward strand.
CCGGAGTTATCTGCACTGCACACTGCGACGAAAGAAAAACGAGTTTCTCGGATTTTCGGAGGCCATCGCGTTTCGCGCACCGAGCGCGAGAACCTGTTTTTGCCTGCAGAGTTGCTGTCTCGCTGGCGCTTCGTTACACCATTATTTTTGACGATCGAGTCGCGCTTTCGAAATATTATTCGTGTTTTTGTTTTTTCCCGATCGGCGTCGTGACACGCTTTCCGTACCAGCATCTTTTTCGTAACTGTTATGGGAAAGCATACGACTAAAATCATGTAGCAGATCAACCGATTGCACGGACAATTATCTTTCACCTTGTGCACGACTTTTTCTTTAAAGGATAATTCATGCTTGTTCGAATTTTCACTACAACTCAACGAATGCAGTTCGGCCCGAGCATACATATAGATATACAAGTCGTGCTTACGTAATTGCTTTTCATTTAGTAGTAACAAAGAATTCTGCACCTCGGCGCTCCCATATGGTAAAAGAGCGCGGAAATCGGTTCGATAGATTTTATCGTTATTATTTTTCAACTGTAATGTAATATATATCCCCATTTACGCGACTGTACAATTATCGTATGCACATATAATCCTAGCGATAACGCAAGTCTCCATCTGTAGCTATGCAGATGATTCTATTCTACAACGTCAACATTTTTAAACTTTATCGAGGCTATCTGTGATCCAAATATGTCTAAGTGTGTGAAGTTTACATGTATATAAAATTATAGTTACTTACCTTGTTTTATTGAGCGTAATTGTTTTTATGTAACTATTACAGCTACTTGTTCAAGTATCGATAATGCGCCGAGTGCATTTATAAAATAAGACATTGTTTGTATATAGATAGAATTTTTTAAAAACCTGAACTCTCAATGACAAATAAAAAAAAAGCTTAGACTGAATCAATTCAAGCTTTTTGTGCCGCAAAGTGTGTCAAATGCATAATAAAAAGATATCTATGTGATGCCTAGAACGGTGCTGGTAGTTATGAACGAGTCCCAGCTATTAGTTTTCAATAAGCTAAGAGTGTAATAAATAAAAACAGAGAATATGATTGCTTAGTATAGTACTAGTATGTACATTGCAATATGTTGAATAGTTTTAATAAATAATTCAGCAAGGTAAACTACCATTTTATATGTGAAAACATCTAATACTCAAGGCTAACCAATAGAACAGCTTTTGCCTTAATTACTTTTGTCAAGTGTTAAAACAAGATCTAAAGATTTATGAAGCATGGTACACATTTAGGACTTGAGAAAATAAATCCCCCTATGTACTACTAACAATTTGAAAATGTTTAATATTTTTCAAAGAATCATTTTGACGTTGAAAGACTCAATACGCTATCAAAAATTTGAATTTTTGCTTAGTTCCTTTGTAGTCAATTTGATAGTTTAAAATAAAATTTTATGTGCTTTTATATAGAAAAATAAAAGTTTTCCAATTTTTACAATTAAAGTAGGACTTCGCAAAAACAAAAAAAATAAAAAATTGCTTATTTACCTTCTTCTTTTATCCATTCTGCTGAATCTAACTCTTCTAACCATTTTGAAGCGATCTGTGCACGAGTAAGGGGTGAATTGCAGCACACGGCATCTTCATAAAACCCTTCTAATTCTAATGGTTTCTCATCAGAGTAAAACCATTCGGCTGTTAAATCTAGTGGTGCTGTCCCACTAGGGGACAGTGGTTCTTCCTTCCACATCATCATTTCTTCCTGACTCGATATCATTGATGATGTTGACGACATTGTTGATATTGATGTTTATCCGATCGACGTTTTGTAAAAAGTTTTGGATATTTGTGGTAGATGTCGGCAGAGCGACTGAATTGGTAGTTGGTAACGCCATGGTGGCACTAAAAATATTATTGAAAATATACTTTAATCGAGAGCCAAAATTTTACACAATAATTAGTTTCTACTTATTTTTGTAAAAATTTATAAAAAAAAGCATAAATTACAAAGAATATAAATACACAATAATAAGAAAAAAGCATAGTAAATATTAAAATATTGGCTTGAGAGAAAATAAATAAAAATATTTCTATCTTCATGAGTATCACTGAAGAAATGTTTGTTCAATTATCAATAGAAAAATGATGTGATTCTTGGAAATACTCAATTATCATCGCTTGATTTAGCAACAAGTTGAGCAACGTCAACAAAAATACGCAAAACCACGATGTCAGTGCTCTTTCAGATTTGTTTGCTGAATAAATCGGCAGTACAAATGCACAAAAATAATTTTAAAAATGAAGAAAGAGTTTTGTGGTGACGTCACACTCGAAAATAATCAAATTCTACCGACTAGAATTTTAAATAATCATTAAAATATGCCAAATCATGAAATTATTTATGATGACGCAATAATGATCGCTTCATACACCAACAAATATTTTTATGAAAAAACAATGAAAATTAATTGATAGTGGAAGAGACCAAATCATATGGTTGGTTGGTTGATCGTATCAAGTCATTAAGCAGTCATGCTCGCGTGCGTGAACCAAAAAACCGTATGTTACACGAGTTGAAACGTCATATCAATCAGTGAGTCATAGAGTAAAATGGCCGACGCGCACACTCGTAGTGCTGCGTAAAGCGCGCAGACAAGCTTCTACTACAACCGCACTTTGATCGGAAAATGGTTAATTTATCAAGTACAATAAAATTTAAAAAACTCACGTCATTTTGGGCTGTTGTTGGGGCTCACACTTGCGTGCGGCAAGCTAGTTTTGCAAAAAAACTAGTCCATCATCTTGATAGAGATTGCTGCGGAGCAGATGTAAGTAAAAACGATGTTGACTGTATGAAATCCATGGAGAGAAAGCGCCTGTGTAACGAAAAACGTGCTAGCACGAGCTCGGAACTCGGGCATCGTGTCGGGGGTACACAATACACATGCGCACCGCCGTCTTTGTCCGCCGTTTCGTTTCGTTCCTTTGCAACTCAAGTTGTGCCATTGCATTTGGCAATTGGTGGCTGCTGACTGATCACGTGGTCCTACGCGTGAAACGCCGCTACTTTAAATTACGGACATGTATGCGAGGTCGTGAGAGACAGGTAAATATAAACATTCGTTGCTCGAGTCTCGGCCCTCGAAGCCTCGAGGGGTGAACGACCTGCGAGTCATGTACGTTGATCAATTTTTCCGTGCACTCTTCGCGTTTGCAATCACGCAGCTCGACTATTACTGCAGCTGTAATCAGCTATAGTAATCCAAGTTCTTTGTACTTCATTAAGACTTGTAAATCTATTGAGAACCTTATTACGCAAAGATAATGGAATAAACAAGAATCAATGTATATGATAGATTAATTGTCTCCAAGGAAAGAATTATGCACACTTTTCTATAATGGATGTTCACGACGCGTGTGCTTGGGAGTTGGGACACTCACATATGCAAAGGATGATGTTATAGCCATTCAAAAACATAAAAGTTACGCTCGCTCGGGCAGACGGAAGGACGCTCGGTTTTTACGGGTTTCCCCCTGATACCAAACGCAAATATAGATGTTTCCCATCAATAATTATAAACTAATTACTGTATGTACTGCAATAAACTTTTCATTATATTTATGCGCTGTGATTGCTCATAAGGAAGTCATGGTTCTTAATTATTGCATACTCATTGTTTTGAGTAACATCTTTGCAAATGACTTCATAAATTTGAAATTTTTATGGCGTAAAGTATAACCTAAAAAAATTAAAATTAATTCAAAAATTAGTTCTTCTATGTAATGTATAAATAGTATATTTCTCAACGGGTGCACGTATGGTTTTTTAGCAAAACGAGGGATTATAGCACGAGCCGAAGGCGAGTGCTATAACGAGTTTTGTTAAAAAACCATATCTGCACCAGTTTGAGATACTATTTTTTCCTACGAGAGCCTAAAATTAGCGGCAAAGTTGCGTATTTTAGGTTAGAGTGGGGAAAAAACGCTTTTACAAACATTATTAGAAGAAATAACAATATCTATAGACGGAGTTCTGAAAGTTTGAATTTCGCGCTCGCACGTGATTGCCATGACGCCAACTCTGGCGACTGGCGGCGACGCAGAAGCATCTGACGCCATTTTGTATTCGCTAGTTCGTGTACTGTGTAACTGACGTGAAATAATAGTCTCGACTCTCGAGTCTCGACGCGACACTCGCGACATAGACTCGCCAAAAGTATCGTCTTGAGGACTTATCTGCGTGTTCCATAGCAGATTAAGATACGAAGAGGCATTCTTTGCTTCAAGTTCAAAATACAACAATACCAGTGTTCCGTAAATAGACATCTCTATCCATCGTCATCACGACGCTTGACCATATTATTTTCGTTTAACCTTATGTATTAAGTAAAATCGAGTGTTCAATATATCTTCGAATCATATGTTTTATAATCATCGAGTAGGTCGAGTGTAGTCTTCATTGCAGGTATATATATTCGTATATATAAATAGTAAGATTTTCATCGATAAGAATGTCAGAAAGCGAAGCTAGCACAACGTCACAGCAAAAGCAGTACCAGCAACAACAGCAAGCCTGGCAACAATACTCGCAATTGTATGGTTCTTATGGGTAAGACTCCATTTTCTACTTACATGTTGCCTCTCTCTAGCTTTTGATAAACACCATAGGCTTTAAACTTTAAACAAATTTTCAATTATGTCATTCACCTTGTACTAAAGTTCTTTTTTTTAAAGAAAATACGTTCTGCATTGATTTTTTTCGTTCGCCTTCAAATTAGCAACCTTTTTTCATACCTTGGCTGAATGTAGGCCATTACACATACATATACACGTATAGGGTAATACATGTATGCTAATATATATTATAATGTGCAATCATACACCATTACTGCTAAACTGTGACTTTTTTGTTATATGAAGAAAGAGAAAAAAAAATAACAAAATCATAATAATAATAATAATAATATTTTTAAAGATTGCTCACATATGAAAGTATACAAATAATTTTTTACCTATGATAAAAACTAGGCTAATCTCAAAATCCCTTGAAATGAATCTGTTTTAAAATACTAAAAAACGACAAGTATTTTATATTTCACCCAAATTTTAAATATCTTTTAAAATCCTCCCTAATTATGAAAAAATTATTAGTATTATTTAGCAAACTCAATTTAAAAACTTCTTAATAAATCTAACTTTTATTGTTAGTATTAAATTGGGAATTAGCCTTTGATCAAAGACATTGTAATAATATTATATTAAGGTGATGCCTTGGCCACAATTTTTACCGACCGAGCACAGAAAATGTATATTTTCGTAACTTTTTTTCCAAGCTGATTTTCGAAAAACGGCTCTGTGGAGCCCTCCGTATTGATGCTGTGAACAGCTGCACCAAATTTCGACCAATTTCATCGAGTAGTTTTCCCGGAAAACAGGATCAAAATTTTTTATCCTGCAAACAGTAATCAAAAATTTCGATCCTGTTTTCCGGGAAAACTACTCGATGAAATTGGCTGAAATTTGGTGCAGCTGTTCACAGCATCAATACGGAGGGCTCCACAGAGCCGTTTTTCGAAAATCAGCTTGGAAAAAAAGTTACGAAAATATACATTTTCTGTGCTCGGTCGGTAAAAATTGTGGCCAAGGCATCACCTTAATCATCTTTATACCCATGTATTTTCTGCTTTCAGTTTATCTATCATTAAGTTATTAACCTATTTTTTATTTAAAGTCAAAATATAGCACATGTTTCGAAGAAAAAGAAAATTATTTTGCATTGTTGAAATTTCGATTGTTTTTAGAATTTCTATACACATTAGTGATATTTTTATTCGTTTTAAATGTGAAGTTAAAGTACCTAACTTAGTTTTTTATTTGACATACAATTAAAATTTTTAATTAGCATCAATTTTTTTATATTTTTATTCATACAAGAAAAAACTGAAATATAGCATTTAGATATCTACTTATTAAATATGTTACTTATTAAATATTTTAATTAATCTTATCCCCTTTTTTTACAGCCAATTATATCAAGCAGCTACCACATTTGATTATGGCCATCAAAGTCAATCATATTATCCACAATACAATACAATGAGTTATGGAAACTACAATCAAATGCAGCAAAATACTCAACAATTACTTCAGCAACAGCAGCAAGCTCAACAATCCCAAGAATCACAAAACCAGCTACAGCAAGATAAAAAAGGAAAGCAACAAACAGATCAATCATCAAGCACACCAAAACCAATGACATTCAATGATGATTCTGAATTACCTCCTCTACCCCCTGGTCCTCCACCACCACCTAAAAATCAAACATCCTCACAAACTCCTGCTTCTCAAAATTCACAGCAACAATCACTAAGTACTCAACAACCATATCCATATCATTCATATCCTTATAATAATTGGAATGGTCTACAAGAATCTGATTCTAATACAGGTTAGTATTTTTACAAAATTAAATTTCTGTACCACCCCAGCTTAAACTAATCTTTTTTTGCCCTATGGCCAAAACAAAAAAATTAATTTATGATGGGGGATTCATGATAAATAGTACATTGATCTATGAAGTGAAGAAAGGAAACCTCACAGCACATGTTTTGTCTTGGCTCTGCGTATAATTCCATGTGCTCTGACGCTTTCCAGTTTTTCACTTTCTAGGCCCATAATTGACTATTTTTTTTACTAAAAAAAAAATTTGTGAGTATAAATTTAAATTAAATTTCAGGTTATACTGGCATCCGTTTTAATTTGACCAACAAGAAAGCTGGTTTAGGGTATCACCAACAACAACAACAACAACAGCAACAGCAACAGCAACAGCAGCAGCAACAACAACAACAACAACAACAACAAATACAACAGCAGCAGCAGAACGTATTAAACAACTTATCAAAAAAGAAGCGTAAGCGCAACAAAAATCAGGAAGTTGATCAGTACATGTTTCAAGGAACATTGCCGAACACATCTATTCCACCACCTAACATGTTTACATCTGCAACTAAGCAACATGAGTTACCACCATTACCACCACCCTTACCCAAAGAAAAGCCACCATCTCCACCTCCCCCAGTGGATGATGTAAATCTTCCATCCCAGCCACCACCATTGCCAAAAGGGCCACCCCCAAAAGCAGCTCAATCGCTACCACCTTTGCCAATGGATACATCAGTACCACCTCCTAATTTTAGAAAGCCCCCACCATCTCTAGGCTCAAACCCAACAAAAATGGGTCAAACCCCTAATCCTGCGGCTGATTGGCCTGATAGTTTAAAAAATTACGTTAACCGATGTTATGAAAAATGTGTCACGCCTGTTGACAAAGATCAAGTGGAAATCATTCTGAAAGGCAAAATAACACGTTCAGCTAATGATGGATCTCTTTGGGTGAAAGATTGGGATAAAGAACCACTACCCAGCATTCATAGTGAGCGAATGACTATGACGATAAAACCTATGCATTCTGCACAGCTTGGAGCTGGTAGAGGAATTGGAAAATCTCCAAATATATCTCAGCTTATGAACTCGAGATTAGGTAACAATCGATCTTCAATTGGTCTACCCAAAACACCATTATCAAGTGTCAACAGTAATAACCCTTCTGTTCATAACCGTCGGTCGAAGTCGAAGAGTCACTCCCGTTCTCGGTCGCCTTCCCCAGCGCCCCGTAAGTACAGGCGTAGTACCTCATCTTCATCCGGTAGTGAACGTGATTACAAATCGCCAGTGTCGCATAAAACCAAAAATAAAAATAAAATAGCCTCAGTACTGGTTCAGAATCAGAACCAAAACATCAATGCCCAGTTGATGCAGCAACAGAGCAAGGGTAAAAAAAATAAAAACAAAAATAAAATGAACAAAAACATGGGTAACTGTCATTTCTACTCGGAGCATGGCCTTCAAGGAGGACAAATTGATGAGTATGGGACAAAAGAAAAACTACAACAAAGAGCTGCAAGGTTTAATAAAGGTAATAACAATCAGCAGCAACAACAACAAAATCAAAGACAACAGCAGAGGAATAAGCAGCAACAAAATCAGTATCAGTCCCCTCAACAGCGCCTTGCTGCTTTAACCGCTAGTAATACTCTGTTTAGAGATGATCCCACGGCCGAATTTGACTTTACAGAGCTACATATCGTAGGTACTTGCCGAGATCTCGAGAAGCCATATCTTCGTCTTACTTCGGTGAGTTTTTTTATTTATTAATAATCTATGTATCTATTATACCTTTGTTCAGCTCAAGTTAAATATTCTTCTCATTCGTATACTAATTCACGTTTATATTATTACAGGCTCCCGAGGCATCGGCAGTGCGTCCTGTTAGCATACTGCAAAAATCATTGATTCATGTTAAAAAACGTTGGGTTCTACAGCAGGATTATCGTTATGCATGCGACCAATTGAAGTCGATTCGTCAAGACTTAACAGTACAAGGAATAAGAGATTCATTTACTGTTAATGTGTACGAAACTCACGCGCGCGTCGCTCTCGAACGTGGCGATCACGAAGAGTTTAATCAATGTCAAACACAATTAAAAATGTTGTACTCGGAAATCGGGGGCGAAAATCGCTGCGAGTTTGTCGCCTATAGAATACTCTATTACATATTTACCAAGAATACATTAGGTAAGAATATAAACTTTATTTTCATCAAGATTGTTGAAACTAGTTTGTACTATACTAATTTTTTACATTTTTTAATCCAGATTTAACGACAATACTCGCAGCTCTTTCGGAGAAAGACAAAACAGACGAATGCATTAGTCACGCGTTAAAAGTTAGATCAGCTTGGTGGTTGTGCAATTACCATACTTTCTTTAAGTTATACAAAAATTCGCCTAGAATGGCGGGATTCCTCATGGACTGGTTTATTGCCAGAGAGAGGAAACTTGCTCTTAAACAAATGATCAAAGGGTATGTATTTATTTTGCTTTCAAAATTTGTCTTTTTTATTCTTGTTATGATTTAAATTATCATTTTTATGATTTCCCCCGAAAAAAATTCCGAGGGTACTTTTAACTAGCAGCCAAAACGATAAATCCGTTTACCAGGGCTTTTTCTTCCGATGCCTAGGCCATTATGCTATTTTCTATATCCTGTTGCCCGAGCCCAAAATAGTGGGAGGTCAAAAAAGAGAATATCTCAGATCACATGTTAATCACATATTAATGATAATTTATATATGATCTGAAACCTTCTTTTTTTACCTTTCTTGTGCCATATACTATTTTTTTTAGTCTCTTGGGGCTGGGTATGTAACTTTTGATTGAGGTATCAAGAAAAATAACATACCTCCGTTTAGTGAAGCGTTTGAGATATGCTACTTGGGGGCCGCTGGTATCTTGTTCTATTTAAATGTTATTACATTTCAAAGTTACATGCAATTTTTCTAGTGTAGTCTTTTATTACTACATCAATTTATAGTGCTTTTTTTATTAGCTGCTTAAAAAGATTGTGGGGACTATCCCTTCTAAAAAAAAATTTCAGTTTCGTACTTTATGTTTTACTATAAATATTATTGAATTATTTTGGAAGAAATAATATTGAAAGTATAGCATTTTTAGAAAACTAACCCATAGATCACTAAGTATATTTTTTTCAATAAGTAATTTATAAATATGACTTTCAATATTTTTTATTTCCCAATTAATTTTTATATTTAAGCTTTTAACAAAAAATATAAAATGTTATGATACATGTAAGTATTAAATTTCCATTATCAATGAAACATAAATTGAGAAGTAACCAATGAAAAGAAGCAAATGTGAAAGGTGATTTATGTGGACGACATGGTAAGGTCTCATAGGACACAATAGGTTTTGAAATTTCTGTTTCAGGTTTTCAACGCACAACCACGACTAAAAATATTTAAAAAATATATTTTATTGAAAACGAAAAATTATGAAAAACATAAAAATAATAACATAACAATCATCTGTTGTTTATAGTTTGACATTGACTAATATTGTGTTTTCTTCTATTGTTTAGCTATCGACAAAATTTGGCGGTTGATTTCATCGTGGCGGAATTGGCCTTTGAATCATTGGAGAAGTTTTATGAATTTGTCGCTGAGTTCGAATTGGTCTTCACTGATTCAGAACGTAAGCAACTCGACTGCAAGACGAGCAGTTCTTCTATAGGTGCTTGGTAGAGACTTTCAATTATCTCGAAAAACAGCAAATAGCCCTGGTTTTAATTAACCACAATTCAAATGAAATCTGATTGTGCATATATTGAATTTTTCAATTTTTATGCTTCCAAATCGCTTTACGGAATCGTCAAATTTCATCTGACGTTTTCAAAGCAGTTGAAAAGTATTCTCAACTAATATTATCAGCTCATTCTTTGATATCGAGAAAATGATTCTAAAAAAGTGGTCCATTCGTTCTTATCATCGGATCTTACATGTTCTAGAATAATGTAAAATGAAGTTTTCATGCTTAAAAAACTTTAATAACGAGACAAGAATTTACTGCGCGTGACTAGTATGACAACAACGATTCCAGTTTATATTAGATGATATAATAATCGATATCAGTTTTTTCGAAAATTATTCTCAAAGTGTCAACGATCATACTTTACCTTCAAGATATTTGTGATAGGTACTTGGTTAGAGGATCGGATATTTGGAATGGTACAAATAGCGGCTCATCATTACCTATTTGAAACAATTGAACTGAAAAATCGTACACTTTTGAAGGGCTTAGTTGATTTGTTCTATTCCAAATATGGCGTTCACTCTGTATTTGAATGATAGCACTATATGTGTAAACATCATTATACAAAATCGTCAATTCTCTTGTAGACCAAAACGTCAAGGGATGTGTCGAAAAGATTTCTGGAAAAGTTCTTCATTTCCAAACTTATCATGATAGGCTGGCTGATGGCTCACTATCGGATTTTTATTTTTATGAGTCCTGCATTTCTTCATAGCAGTGCTTGATCTTGTTTATTTACTATTTTTGTACAGACCTAAATTGTTATCATTGATTATTAATACTATAAAAATGATTTTGCCTTTAGCTACATGTAAATATATTATAACATAAGGCATTGTAAGATATAAATGGTGTAAATATATCATGAATTTTTGCATTACGAGTGACACTTCTTCGCTCATTCGTTAGTTGCGTATGATGATTTGTACAGTTTCTTCGCAGTTAGATAAATTTCAATATTTTATTTTTTCAATCAGTATGCTCTTCCTGTCATTCTTTAAGTTATTTCCCCTTACATACCATTGGAATTCATCGCTTTAAAAGTAACTTCTCAAATATTTCGTATTAATTTCTTCAATATCATTTATTCCAAAGCATTTCTATTATTTGTGAAAATTCGCTACAAGGATAATATTTAAGTCACGAAAATAATACACTTCAAAAATAAAAAATTTCATTGGGTCAACAAAGAAACACCAAAATTCAGAGTTGATTCCACTCTAGAACTTATAGTAATAATAAAATATACAAAAAAGAATCATCGCTCAGTTCAGCATACACTTACCTGGGATCATAATTTTAGAAAATGATAGCCATTTGAGAATAAATTTGGAGCAAATGGCAGGGCTTGCAAAATGTTTCTCTCGTTGAAACTGACAGAAACAAAAAACAAGTACGTATGTTTTGGCACCTAAAAAAAATACACACGCTAGGGACTGCTCAGTCGGAGGAGAAATTTCATCTGTTCATCAGAAGCGCCAGGGATACAAGATTGAAGAAGAAGACTATTATCACATGTAATAAGAAAACATCACCAATAGCCGCATTTGAATTCAAGCATCCGTCTAGATTTTAACAAGTATATACGGCTCAAAATTATGTTTAATTATATTATGTTCATTCATCATTTTTTTGTTGAGTGCGCGACTTATTCATATATAAATATTTATAAACATATATAAAACTAGTAAATCATGAGGGATATTTATCGTGGGTATATATTAGGTGTACATAAATTAATGTTGGTTTTTATTTGGGTCTTATTGAAACGGGTTCAGACGATTTTCAATTTACATCATGAACCACAGGATGTAATTGTGTGTACAATATATATTATTAAATTTAACTGCAAGAAGGATCAGCGTGCATCATCTAATATATGAAGTATAAAATAATAAAAGAGTAGTTATTTTTTCAAATTGCAGTTGTTATTTTTTACTTTTGGTTTTTACTCTGCCTTTTTACATTTTTATCCTTTTTCCATGCTAATTTATACTGCCGGTGTAATATTTATATAATTTTTGTATATAATGTAACTTAATTCGTCCTTTAATTACATAATCACCTAATTATAATACAGTATCAAGTGTTATACATGTATAATCGCCATATCACGATAAGTTCATATACATCGATTTTTTTGATTATTAAAATATTGATAAAATAAATGAAAAAAATCTTAAGTGTTTTGAAAGATACAAAACGTGGTGATTATATTTCATCTTTCGATATTTATTCTTTTTTTTTATTGTTATTTTTTAAAGACTTTGAAAACATAATAATTTATATAATAATGATGAATATTTCTATAAGTAATTACGATAACAATAATAGTAATTTTAATAAATAATAATAATAATTCTTTTAATCAAACTCTAGTTACATATATTAATAAATAATTTTTTACTCTCACTATCTCGGATCGATTTATGAATTTATAATAATGGAAATGATTAATGAACGCGATTGTTATGTTTACTTTAATTCTTGTGTTTTTCGAGCACTTTCGTGGCGATTTGTATATTAAATAATTAAATTATTGTTGGTCGACATAGAATTCATATTATCGATTCTTCTTTACACGGAGAGCGAAACAAAACTGTTATACTGAGTTATGTTGCGTTTGAGTATGTCGGCACATGGACCAAGCACGCGCTCGAAGCGCGCGCGATCCAGTTTGACACATTTGAGTGGGCCTCGTGCTACCACGGTAGCTGCTCTCGGCCTGTCCAGTAAGAGTGCTATTTCACCTGGAAACATGGGTTTGTATGAAAAATCTTTCGATTTCGTATTCACGTTCGTTGGCAAATAAAATTTGAAGAAAAAAAAGTCAAGAACAAGGTAGGTATTTACCAAAGTAATCCGAAGGCCCAAGTCGTCCGACCTCTGCGGGCTCTTCGAGTTCTGTGCGTTGTTGCAAGACAACTGCTGTGCCTTCGACAATAATGTAAAAATCTTCTCCGGGCTCTCCCTGGCGCACTATCGTCTCAGAGTCTTCGAATGCGACTGGCTCGAGCGCGTCGGCTACCGTTAGTCTTTCCCATTTTTCAAGCGATTCTGTTCAAGGGAAAAAAGTATTAAAGTCTTCGTTACAATATCAACAAATGAGAAATAAAGCTCAGCTCACCGAGAATAGACACTCTGGATAAAAATTCTTCGTACATCTTGCGCTTTCTAATGGTCGAACCCATAAGAATACGTCGATACGAGTCACGGTCGATGCCCCAGAGCTTCACATCAGTTTTAGCCCTGACGGTAGCTGCTCTCGGAGTCCCGTAGATTAAAGCTAACTCCCCAAAGCTGCCACCCTCGCCAATCGTTGTCACGAGCTCACCGTTTACGAAAATTTCCACTTCTCCTTGATCTATCACGTAGAAATTGTCACCTTCATCGCCTGTAAAATAATAAAGAAAAAAGTTAATGGGAATTGATTTTGCTTTCGTGAAATTGACGCGGACTAAAAAAACGCGTGAGTGATGCGAATGCTGAAGAAGCAGTACTAAACTATTACGAATCCGCCAGTTGAGGTGTGAAGCTTTAATTCTGTGAACGACGTCATGGCGGACCTTTAACGGTTGATTTGCTCGAGAAAGGGAAGAACAGATGACACGATACTACGTGTACGTAATTTATAGATTATCAGAAAATTCGATGCATTTACGCGAGTATATATGCATTAATGACTCGCAACAAATACTACGTAGCATAGACATGCTCGCTTCTGCATAGCTGAATTAACTTTTATTTTTTTTTTATTGAAATGTAGTGCTTTAAATCGATTATTAAAATTTTTCACAAGACAGATGAATTACACGCATATGCTTCGCAATGTATACGCTTCGCGAGTATTTGTGAAAAAGCAAAAAAAATATTTTATGAAAATCATACATTATATCTAAACTCAGATATTTTTCTCATTTTATACCGGAATATCGATTGAAATTCTGTAGACTGCTATCATTTAATTTGTAACTCGAATATGAATAAAACCAATGCATCGTTTTTCCAGATTCATCTGGCTTATTTTTGATAATTTCCATTGAATAATAAACAGAATCTCATGAATAAATCAAAGTTTATGTATTCGAAATAATACCTTTTTACTTGCTTTTATATTTTGCTAAATTAGACGAAGAAAGATAAGGATGATAATACATTACTTCAGATGCTCGTTTGGGTTCTTTATATAAACTGGATCGTACAAAAATGTGGCAAAATTATTAAATAAATTTTTCGAAAAGATACTTTGCATAGGCGAAAAATAATTTTGGAAGTTATGCCTTTCACCGTATATCTATGATAAACCAGAAAAAATTCGATTCTGGTACTTTATCTGAGATGGTAGAAAACATTTTCTGTGGCTTCAAGTCAATTATTTTGCAAGTATATCATAAATCTTAGCATATAATATACATTTAACTATTCTTAACTGCAATAATAAATTTTGACAATTCTAATAATGAATTATTGGCCAAGTTTCAAAAGATTACGTATATATAGCAACGCACGAATTATAATTTTGACATTCCACCTATAAATAGCCTGCAGTAAACGCAGGCGTAAGTAGTCGTTAGATTTTATTCATGAGAAATAAGCAGTACAAGACTCGTATAATAGAGACAGTTCAATAGCCGGTGATCGTTTTTTACGAGAGCGAACAAAGTGCGCCTCTTGGTTGGATTCGACACTTGATTCAAATAAAAGACAGCCGCAGTGTTCGCGTCGAGATTGAACTTGCAATATCTGATCGACAGCTTTGGTCTATGAGCTTTGCTCGGCGGCATTGAGTACACATTTTGGATAGATAAAGAGAAAAAAATAATACTCACCCTGGCGAATAATGGCCTCGCCGGGCATGAAAGTAACTGGAAACATGGCGTCGAATATGTCCGATCGCTCGTTTTCGTCGAGATGAGCAAAGAGCACGTTTTTCGCTATGGCTTTGCTCAGCGCTGCCATAGTCTTGTAGTCCTTTGGGACGACCTTTTTCACGTAACTGGTCGCATCCTCCTCGGTCACGGGTTCCGCGGAGATGCCGCCGCGCCGTCGCGGTACCTGTGGTCCTTGCTGGCCTGCTGGCATGTCCTCCGTATCCTCGGGACTAGCTGCAGTTTGCTGTTTGGCGTCGTGCGCTTGCTGCGGAACCCAAAAATGAAGAAAAAGTCAGCTTCTCACTTGGACACAAAATTACGTGCGTAGTTGTTTCTATGATATTGCCAAGTTCAGACGAATCGAAATGGAAAAAAGATCGCGAGCCTAACGAAACGATCCAAAATTCAATCGAAAGCACTCACGATCTTTAAAAATACTCTCGGTTATTTTCGCTTGAACTTCCACGCGCGCACGGCTGTATACGAACAGTCGAAAACAGATAAACAATAACAAGCCGTTCGCTCGTCGATACAAACTTAGCGTGCACGTCCGATTGACACTATCTTTAATTGCCACTGCCGTTCGTGAGCGTATTTATGCAAATTGCAAAGAACAAAGTACTGATGCCGTCGTCATTGCGCTCGGCAAGATCCGGTCGCGGCCTAAGTAGAAGCACGACTGCCAGACTAACTGCCTCATACGTTATTTGTTCCCTTCTCTATATACGTAATTTTTTCTCGGCGCAGCAGCCAATGTTGCGAAGAAACTTCACATAAAATAATACCCCTATCACACGCTTATCGTGTACCAATATATTGAAGGTTTTTCTCTGTATTTATATACACACACGCGCCAATGCACATGCTCTTGTGCGAGCTAGATGAATATATATTACACCTTATACATATATAGACGATCGATTTTATACAGTAGCCGATAAGATCAAACGAAAACTAGGCGAAAGATATATGTACAGAAACAAGAAGAGAGAAAAAGAGAGATGAGAAGAGGACAAAGTGTGCTGCTGCTTTTCTCGAGGATAGTTATATGCTACTGCTGCTACAGAGTCGCAGCACTGATGAACTGTGTTACGACTTTAGACCAAAACGCAAATCAGAAAAATGCAATATTTTCTTAATAAAAATAAAAACCTGTAAACTACATCATTTTTATTTTTATTATTAATGCAACCATTTTATTTTTAAATTTCTATGATTTTGGTGTGGAAATCATAGAGTACCCATCTAATTAAGGTAAATATCTGCCTTTACATCTAAAGCCGCTTTCGATGAGATTTACATACATCAGAGTTTACATTTTGGAAATTTCAATAAATCAAAACACGGCATTAGCAAATAATATTTAAAAATGGTAATTTAAAGTAATTTCAATATGATTCGTAAGAAATTCTCAAAAGATATCCAGCATTTAATCATAAAATATATAATTCTAACTTGAACCTATTAAAAATTTGAAATTTCCAAAATGAATAGAGTTACAAAAATGTAACTAGTGGCAGTTAGAAAGCACCATTTTATCCCAAAATTTTTTTATATTCCTCGTGTACTTGAACTAATTAGTTTTATCCGATTTTCTCGATAATAAAATGTAATAGTGAGTTTATTAAAGATGTTTTACAAAAGCATTATTAAACAATTTATCATGCAAATTGATTTAAAAATTTTTAGTAGCAAAAATATCTCTTCATTGAAAAAAATTATAGTCAAAAGTTACATTCAACACAATTAATTTTTTTTTATACCCTTGGTACATTCATACGCGAACCATACTATTAACCCATCACATCTCTAATATGATCTCTAATAAAACAAATATGAAAAAATTGTCCCATGTTTCAGTAGTACAAATTTCTGCGTGGGAAGCATCAAAACAATATGTAACTTTAAATAAAAATTATATCTATAGCGAATTATTATTCATGCGTAACTTCATATTTTTTCATGTAAAAGCTCTTTGAGCTGATTATTTATGAAAAGACGTGTCTTTCAAAGATGGTCTTTCATTACATTATTTATACATAAAAACATGTTTTTATATCACTGTCAATGTCTAAAGTCGTCAATGTCTGGAGCAAGACTTTTTAATGTTTGTGAAGTAGCGGACACCCTAATGCTTATCCATGTTCCACCATTCGATTCGAGCAGACACAATCGATGTTAACCCAGTGTACATCGATATGGAATCGAAATCGAAATATATAATTAGATCCGATCGGATTGAAAGATTGTTAATATAGTATATTACGTGCCTAGGGAGCGAAAAACTGGAAAGCCTCAGAGCACGTGTAATTTTCGTCCGAGGCGAAACTGAGGCCGATAAACATGTGCTCTGAGGCTTTCCAGTTTTTCGCTCCCTAGGCACGTAATATACTACAGAGAAATATTCAGTAAAAGTTTCAGAAAAATGAATTGATATGTTGATTTTTAGTCTGACTTCGATATTAGAGTGTACAGTTGGAAATAGTCTTCCCAAAGTTTCATCTTAAGTCAAGCTTTCATTTTTTTCTACTTTTATTATACAGGAGGCTCAATTAGCATCATGCAGAATTGAGCTCCGAAGCAGCGCATCGTTGCTATGAACTGATAGTGGCATTTTATTGTGCTTCTGTCTGGAGCAGCATTGTGCGGAAGCATGTTGATATAAAACAGTACAATCTGTTAATAATTTATTTATGAACGAATAATAAAATACGTGACCAAGGCTTGTTAGAAATCAAATTGTGGACATGATCGATTTTTCCATGATAAATGTGAATAATATAAAATTAAATCTATAATAAAATTATTGTTGTAAAAATGTGCGCTTCAGTGGTAACTGTAGTTTTTAAAAAAATCCCTAACTCAGTCCCGAGTGATTTTAGGATACAAATGCTAGAAAGCTTTCTTACTGAAAATTGTCCAAAATTTTAACACAAAAAAAAAACGTCGCTACTGTTCACATATTAACAATATACAACGAAAAATTTAGTCAATCATTACGATCACTACGATCCCGACTTTCATCGATCAACAAATGTACTGAACTTCCTTAGAACGTCGACTAATATATATTTTTGTACTTGAATCAAATAGGGAAAACGTAAATGGTTTGTTCTTCTTGAAGAGGAAAAGAAACTAGATTATGTAATTTTCTGCTTATTGAAGAACCGCAAACGTGAAATGATTGAATAAAGTGAAAAGTCAAACATAGAGTCTCAAATGGTTAATGACACAGTAAATGAAACATATTCATTTCTTATCGAGTATTTTCTGTATAAATAAGTGATGCGAAAATTGAAAGTGCTTGAATGATAATAAAAAGAATAATGAGGGGAAAGGCAGCTAGATTGTTAACACGCGATTAATCTGTTTGTCAAAATTTGCATGCCATACTCAAGCGGAAGACTAATCGATGGGGCAAACATCAATATTGAACTCGACCGAAGCATGTGTCTCGCGTATCTCCTAATCGAACGCGTGTTCGCGACACGCTCTCTGCGCACACAAACCGCTAATTAAGTCCTTGTCGTCACTGCTGCTGCTGCTATGCATTTTATCAATCGAATCGATATGGCCGTCCATGTAACAAGCTTTTGCACAAAATATCGCGCCGCGAAATATCGCTGGAATTTTCAACCTAAGCCTCGTTTCTCAACGATTTCTTAAATCTCGCGAGTGTCAGCGCCTGGGTTTTTTTTCTTTTTCGACTTTACTTCTCTCTTACTCTCGAGTTTTATAAATAAAGTAAGCTACGCGTAGTCTTGCTCAAAAGCTGCTCTCTTTCTCTCTCTTCCTCTCCCATCTGCCATTTATAAATCCGCGACGAGGCGCAAAATTATATACGCAAGCTCCATGAAGTAATGCGTGCACGTACAAACCACACGTGCTTTCTCATCTAATACCCTTATAACAAGAATAGTCGTTCGCAGTGAGTAAAGCAAGTCGTCGAATACTCTAATGCGAGTATTTCTCGGCCTTAAATAATATCGTGAGCACTCGGACAAGTAAAGCCAAAGCTCGTTCTACAGCAGCTCATTCGCGCTTTCTCTCTTTCTCTCTCTCTCTTTCTCTCTCTCTCTCTATCTCGCTGTTTGATGTAAGCAAGCGCAAAAGAGGCAAAGAGAGAATGACCTGCTTACTTCGTGCGGTTCCGCATACCAGTCCAAAAGCTTGACGTGACTACCACTCACTACTTGGAGTGTGCACATGTCTGTATAACGCTGCACAAGTGAAAGATTCGCCACGATGACAATTTTGGTCAAAAGTTGGTCATGAGCAAGCGCAGGAACGCACGGGTGCTCAGACGTGCAGGTATGTTTCGAGTCGAGCTTTATTTGCAAGCTCTCAAATGTCAGCGGGACTTCACCTCAATCCTTGAACGCAATTCTATGCTATTATAATTGTTTCAATTAAAAATTACAAACTTTCCAATTGCAACTTTGGAGTTGATAGTTACAAGTAACTAATAGATTTAATTTTAACTATCAATGAATATGAGCGTATCACACAAAGTTTTTTTTGGTTTTGAAATTAAATTTTGAAAGATCACATACTTTATGTTTTGAACTTTCATTGTGATGAAAAATGATAGAGAATTATACATGTTTTATAAACTGTAACCTATTAAAAAGCGTCTCAAATATTTTTAATGGATGCCTATATTCTTGAAAAAAAAAGCTCCAATAAGTTGTTTTTGAAACATTAGTCTTTATATTAGACTGGTTCTTATTTCCCGAAGTATTTTCTTTTTTCTAAAGTCTTTTTTAAATGTTTAGGGTCTAAAAAGTAAGAAAAACTAGAGACTTGGTCCAAAAACTAATCGTTAACCCATGCTAAGACTCAAAAGATCGAAATCGATTTTCAAAAAAAGTTTTCTAAAACATCTGTGAAAATTTATGCGTGCTTTTTTATTAATAAGCAATGTTAATTAATCAATTAAATCGTAGATATTGTTCCTATCTCAGAATTAATTCAGTGTTAAAAGAAGACGTTTTTAATCTTTGCAAAAATCTACTGGTCATAAAAAATTTGATTATCAAAATCGTGGAAAAACGTTGAACAATTTTACTTTTATATTTTTTAATTACTCTGGACAAGTGGATATTTAAATCATAAATTAAAATGTTGAACAAGAGAATAAGGAATTCATTTAAAAATTGTGCCAAAGGAAATCAAAAAATGCAATTTCTTTAAAATTTTTGGGTGCTACTTTCTCGCGAAATTATTCAACTTTATTTGTCATTGCCACTAGTTTAATTTAAAATATTGAGTTCTTAATTTAAATTTTCAATTTTATCTACGTTTTTAGAGTCCCAAGATAGTATTTTTCAAATGTCTAGGGTAATCTGATCATTGAACTGTAACCTATTTTCTTCAAAATATACGCCCACCCACAACATACACCCATATAGGTAAAGCACATACATGCGTGCATAAGAAATTCTATGTTACGACAAGATCACTTTTATTTAAATCACGCCATCTTCAAGTAATAAATCTGTTTATTTTTTTTTAAAGACATTTGATTTTTTTTCTTCTTATTTTCTCTAAATAATATTTATTCCAATAAAAAATGATTTGTCGGCATTAAAATTTAATAAAGCACAAACTTCGATGGTAAAAAAAAAATAAAAGCACGATTTTAAAATTGAGATCTGAAGAAAAAATCCTAAAAAATCATTTGGTAGATCAAAATTTATAATGCAACTTTGTATAATAAGTAATATTGTTGAATAACTATAAATGGAGACTTAATGTCATGAAATTTAAGAATGTAGCATAAATTCTTGAAATTTAATTTAAAAATAATAACTCGTAGCAAAAGTGTAAAGCTCCACATCACGACAATGACATGAAAAATTTTACGTTTGCTTAAATCGATTCAAAACAACTGTGAGATGAGCAGAAATGTGCGCGCTTGCAGCGTCTGTCTCTGCACACAACGGCCTTGGTGGCACACAGTCGGTCGGTCGGTCTCTCTCTCTCTCTTTTACACACCCACCCACACGCACACACACACGCACACACACACACGCACACACACACAAACTTTTTCATAAGTATGAGGTAGCTGTGCGCGTGTGTAAACTTTTTGCACATATTTGAAGCTTGTGCGCCGAGATTCAGGCACAATTACCGGGACAAGGACGTTTTCTCGCTGTGCACTTTTACGAGATGAACACAATAAGGAAAAGGGCCACTGCGTTGACACCCAATAAGAAAATGACGTACTGTTTTGCTTTTAAAAACTTTCGATGAATATTTATCTTCAATAGAATCTAATCTTATCAGTGAATTCTATATGGGTTATCTGTGCATCACAAAAGCAGACTGATACGTCACACGACAACAATTTTTTATCTTAATTGATTAATTTATGTTTCGGTATAACGAAGAATAATGCGTTTATACAATCCTTCTTTAATTACAAAAAAGGTATTGTATTGGACTTGCGTGCGTACGCTAAAGTCAATAAACCATTAGTAAAGTATTTTAATTTTTGACACGCAGGCGCGTCTTCAGTAATTGCTCGATGCTTGTGCTGCAACTTATTGTACAGCGTGTGACGCTTTTTTTGCTAATATACTTTTTATGCTTATAAGCAAGTATACTTTGCCAAGTCAATTCGGTAAGACAAAAACAACGAAAAAACAGTAAACGTTACGAACCTTCGTTTTTGTGCATAGCTTTATTGAAAATAAACGATTGCTATTAATTTTTCTGTTTATCAAAAATAATTTCATTGCGAATGTTGGCTGGAGAATAAGGTATTGAATTTCATTATTGTAAGTTTTTTTGGTAGAAACATTAATGTTGCAGTTCATGTAAAATTAAAATGCAGTATAATATGGATTAGATCTCATTTTTTTTTTAAATGAAATACCAATAGCGAATACTTATCGTATGGACATTATAATTTGTTTCAAGTCGAGTTCAATAAGTAAGTGTACTGTAAAAAGTACTTGCTCGAGTAGAATCTTAATTCATTTATATCATAGAATGTACACATATGTATAAATATGATTTTTTTATATAATAAAAATATATTGACGTTGTGTACGTATGATGCTTTTATCTTTGAGCGAATAAAGCTTGTTTTTTTACTCGGTAGAAAAAAGGTCTAATAATTTTAATTTTCAAGTACATGAATGTATTATTTTGTAAGTTGAATCAAAAGTCTATAACTAAAGATTATCATATGCGATTGCAATGCTTAATTACAAATACACTTGATAAAAATGTTACATAAATTATGCCAATCATCATTAATGTATGTTTTGTATTATACATGCAACAGCATTTTGTTTTAAAAAATTAGTGCTTGAATATTTTAAGTGATTGAAAGATATTCAGTCAGTCCTAACATCGATGCTATTTTCAATGTTGCTTATAATGAAACGCCAGTTATATTTTAAGGGCACTTCATCAAGTAGTTTTTACAACATTTTTTTAAGAATATTAAAAAGTGAATAATGTTCCGTAAATCCATGTGTTTTAATAAGCATCACATATCTTTGTTATAATTATTATATACATTAAAAGTCCACGTGAATCATTTGTTTATAGTTATAAATGGGTAGATTGTAATTTGAATTCTGTATCGAAACTCATGTTTCAAAAGTTCTTTGTTACCAATTTAAGTAAAATATTATTAGAATACCTTACCGGAAAATTTAAAACAATTTTATTATTAATAAACAATTTGATCAGTGAGTGTTTGGTGGTATGGCCAGTGATATAAATGAACATTCGATGCAAATTTTATTTAACAGTTTATACGCGACGTGTACGACTTTTACGTCATGCAACTTATAAACAAGTGAATTATTATATTTTCATTTTCAAATACAAATGAATAACAGAATTTTAAAAGACTGAAAAGGATTTTGGTAAGTCCTTGAATAGTCAATTATTAAAAAACGAAGGATGTTATTAGTTTTAAAGAGTAAGCAAGGATTCATTGTTTATTTATAAGGGTGTAGTGACTGCATATAATTTTTATTAAAATGAAAACTTTATCTAATTTGTTCGTACTATGTTTTTCAGAACTTCGAATGAATAAAAATGTCTGAATTAACAGCAAACCACCTATTATTCTCGTGGTAAGAAATAAAATAGGAAGTAGCGACCTGTACTTTAATGAAGTTAGAAAATGATTGTCAACTCTTAAGAATTTAATAACATATGCGTTTTAGTGAATCTGAATCCATCAAATAACTCATAAAGATTTTTAAAACATTCTAGTTTTCTTTTCTAATAGTTCAAATTAATTTTCTAGTATATTGAAATACTTTATCTATGAATCGTCCAGTCGATTTTAATTAAGCAGAGAAATAATCATGTTTAGCATTTGCAGATACATAAAAGTAAGTACCTCAGCCATACCCGTTGTACCTCCCTTTGGATATAGTAGATATTCGTCGCCGGTAGCGGCGTATGCAATGAATTGGCTGAATCAGTTTGTGTCTTGGTTTTTTTGAAAAATATTTCTTCCTTTGGTTTCCTTAATTCTTTACTATTCTTGCTCAAAATAATATATCTCCATTTGTATATAAATATATACTTTCACTACTTTTTTTGGCCTCGATATATAATCGTATTAAAATGTTCCTTGACTATATTTGCTACAAATGTAGCATTACATTGCAAACTTTCAATGAAAAAAAAATTTTTTACGATAATTTTTCAAAAACACCAGTATTTAAAATTTTATCCTTTATCAATCAAAATTATTGTGTGCCACTGCATAAAAAATTGATTTCACAGATAGAATAAAATGCAGTTCGCGTAATGTGTGTGAGTAGCAGCTAATTTAAATAGCTCCGTACTTCTGCAGAATTCAGTGTACACTGACGAATCAGAAATTTTTACTTCGCCCGCGTGCTGTGAGTTGGTTATATTTCGAGCGCGCCGTCGCGAGCTGCTATGTTTAGCGGCGACGCGCGCATCGAACGTTGTCCTATATATCTCTTATGAATTGCATGTAAAGCGTAAAAATTATTTTCATGTGCAACATTGTTAAAGTGAGGATAAAAATGTTGGATCATCTCATTCTAGAGTCGTATTTATTATTGAGATACTAAGAAAAACAATTTTTTGAGATAAAATAAATAAAGCACTTAACCTCAATTAAATAATACAATTTTTAAATGATCCATTCTTCCAAAAGCATTTTTTTATGTGTCTTGGTATCACAGCTCATAAAATACGTGAAATAATACCTTCTATAATTTGAAAACTATCATAAATTACTGTCAATTAGCGAGTGGGATAAACATGCAATACTTCCCCTACATAATCTATCCACAACTGCAAATCAATTTTTTTTACTTCGTTTTTACAAATACCTAATAATATTCTGATACATAGACTTCATTCTACGTTTCTCAAATAGGACTTTTTGTATCGTAGGTCCCTTTAAATAGTCTGAAAACGATCTTACATAGAAAATAAATGCGTCTTCAACTTTTGTGAAATTTTACACCATTTCAATGACAAGGTTGCTGCGCTAGTAAATAAAGGTATTCGATTGGTATCCATGGAATGTTTAAATTTCAAGCTTCGCTATAACAACAGTTGTACACAGAAATTGCAATAGTAAAGTAACGTGTCCTATTCGTGATCAAAGAATTTTCGAGCTAATACTTTCTGCTTTTGACTCTCGTGGTATAAAAACGTTCGTTTTTATAAAGAATATTTACGAGGGATCGACGAAAAGAGTTCAATTTCGTTTTCGTCATTGAACTTGATAAAAATTCGATTCGTGCCCTCCGTGATTTATTTTTATGTTTGCACCAAGAAAATTGACGTAATAAACAAAAGTAATTAAAAAATAAATATTCGCCAAAAAAAGGATCGAACATCAAAATCACAGAGGTGCGAAAAATACAGTTTTTGGCACTTGTATTGTAAATTACTATTTTGACTCAAAAACTTTTCAGATTAAAATTATCCAAAAATAATATATTACGTGTCCTGTGTATCAACATGAGCGTGCAAAATTCACAAATGAAATTTCACGTTCGAAAGGTACGACATCAACTGAATGAACACAAGTGCAAGAAGTGACTGAATATGTGTATGCCTCTGAATTTCGTGATTCACACTTCTATACTAGTTTAACATTTTTTTTTAATATAAAAAGAGAACAATAATAAAAATAATAGTGAATAAGTCGTTGAAATAAATCTTTGAATATAATGTAATAAAATTTTAATGATAAGAATTCTGTGACGAAAAAGTTTTTTTTTAAATATAAGAATATGTTAACTAAAATGAGTTTCTAAGACAGAATAGGTGTAAGGTTGAAACTAACTGGACATTCTGTTGTTTTGGATGTTTGTTCATGAGAAACTTAAGGCAAAATCTTTGGATGATAAACTTATCTTACAGTCCGTAGTTGGTATAATAATACTTAAATTTATACGTTTTCGAAATTAATATTTAAGGGAGTAATATTTCAGAGTTTATCAACAGGTTACCTTAAAAAACACCGTTCCTTACTTTTAAATAAATCGTTTGGGCTTAATAAAGTTTAAAAAGAATCTTAGCTTATTTTCAAATTTTTGTAAATAAAAAGTGAAAAAAAAAATTAAAAATGATATAAGTCTTGATTAATTTGCAAAGGCACAAGAATAGAATAAAACAATAGGCATTTGAATTGAAGACACTAAAAAAACGTTTTAAGATCAAGTGTAAAGAAATAATAATAATAGAAGAAATGTAATACTTCAACACAATAACAACGAACGTAAGGTAAGTAAATGTGTGTATGGAGTGATAACGAGTAGGAGAGCGGCATAACATTATGATAATGTTCTAGAGTAAGGGGAGTTAAATCATCATAGTTTCGTGATTTTTCTGCAGTATTCAACGAAGAATAATACTACAATGAGAATTCAAGCGTAATATGTGACAAACATAAAATAGATATCATTTTATATAGAATAATTATGTATACTTTTTGGCAAAGTTATTAAAATTTTACACATTGTAGAGAGATTAATTTCAAACTCGAATTTGATCGAAAACTTGAGAACCAATTTTCTAATATGATGAGAAAAATATGTTGGTTAACTTTTTACAAAACGAAATTGGTTTATTTAAATGGTGTATCGCTAAGTATACATGAGAACCAAGGGTCACTGTAGACAATATAAACTATAACTATAACTATAACAATATATAACTATACTTGCGTTAACTATACTTTTCAGAACCGACTCTTAAGGGGTTTCAAGATTGAAGACGACTATGACACACTAAGTGGCCTCGATTCACCAAACACCTCATGCGTGAAAACTAATCGATACGCGATATAAATTATACTTCAAGAAAGGCATATGCTTAATATTTTTTGAAAGAGAAAAGTGCCGTAGCCTGGCTTGAAAAAGATGTGGATAATAAAAATATTTGCAATATGCAATATAGATGGATAAATAAAAACCAATTATAATAAATGCGAATGATTTACAATTTCTATGATATCATGTATGTCATTATTCTATTGTTTTTCAGCAAATTAATAGTTACATTACGAATAACGCATCTCACTCGAATGTAAAAAATGACTAGTCACTGCAGTTTTTTACATCGCTGAATATAATAAATTCTCGATCCGCTGAATTAAAAAAGGTTTTGACTTTTTATTAAAATTATAATGCTCCATTGCATGTGCCGCTAAAAAAATTGGTACAGAAAATATATGCTCATGTGAATTAGTTATATTTGCTATGGATAATTTTCCCTTTTTTTAATAGATTTCAACGGCACCACTAAATCACTTATCTATTCTCTAATAACACTAGCGAATTTAATTCTCGTTGTTTCGAAGGTTTAATAAGTAATTTCAACTTTCCATTTATGTATACTTATATGTATGAGACATACTGGATTGTCACGAAGTAATCTAAACTCTCAGCTGATTTTCACTCTTCTCTGCACTACGTCATCGAGAGCATAAAACGTAAGGATGACGCAACTGTGCACGGAGGGTTGTATTCTGTATCGACGTATATATCCTATCTAGATCATCATCGGACATTTTAACAAGTTAACCATTTAACTGACCTTGAACTTGCGGCTAAAATATACGAGTGTATATTTATACGTATATCATTGGATGAGAAAGAGAAAGCAACATGTATTGCGTGTTCAAAGTGCAATGTCTGCAGAGTAAAGTGCAAAGCGATAGAGCTATATAAAGCAGTAGAAACTTATAACTGGGCGACGTATACCACCTCTTTCACCCTTTGATTTTTAATTCTATTCTCATCGTGACGCAAACTCTGTCGTAAACGTACACGCCCTTCAGCTAGAACGTCTGCGTCGTGTTGCCTATCTAGTCTTAGTATAGAATGAGATAACCTGATAATTTTCAAGAAATTGGTGAGCTTACTGCATAAATTGCTTACGAATTCATTTCGTACATTCTACGGAGTCAAAGTTGTGACTACAAACAAATTATATTAAATTGCAGCTTAAATTTTAGAAATTCAAATGAGTTTTCGAAACGAAACATACATATTAACTATGCATGATATGAAAATTATTTACTCTAATCATGCAAATAAATATGTTGATGACGAATGAAAATTGCGGCGTAACAAAATTAATAAATACCTGAATCAATTTTATTTGAAATTATAGTCAAACTTAAAAGTTGATAAAATATTTTATAAAAATTTAATTTATCATTCATTTATGCGAACGAACAATTGATCGCTTTGTTTAAAATTCCTTAAAAATGTTAAAATAAAATTTAAAAATTGTTCAATGGTGTATATTATATGGTTTCTTACACACAAAGAATATAAAAAGATATAGAGTTCTTAACTGAAGCAATAAAGTTTTCCTTTTCACCGACTGTTAATCATACAAGAGACGAGAAGAAAAGTGTTTTTTTTGCTTGAAATATAATATTCGCATAGTGACCTGTCTGCTAACGCCATCTCTAGAGTAATTAATCCACTGATTGACCATTTTCAACCAGTAAATGATAATTTTTTGATATCCAATAATTGTATTTGTTTCTCTTCGTACAACGATTGGACATTTAAGTAAGATACAATATTCACTAAAGAGTTGAATAGCATCCATAAAAATGTATTTCTCTATACTTTTTTTGCATATTATATTTCGAAAAATGGTCATTCATTGGGTGCCGGTCAATCACTGTGTCAACATACATTAATCATGTGAGCTGTGCACGCGTCCAAACATATCTTGACATATTGATGTTTTATACCTAGCGATTTATGTACTAATAGCATTTATTATACAAACACAAATTATGAATTATGACATAAAGATAAAAACCTTGTCAATCGTTTTTTGTTCAAAAACTGAATGTCAAACTTTTTATTATGAATCAAATTGAACTTTTTTGTATTACGTCAATTCTCTTGATTATATTTTTTTACTAATCGATGTAAAAGAGAAGTCTGAAAAACTCGAGGCTCGAACAATTTTCTTAGAAATATGTGCTGAGTACAAAATGCCAGTTGAAATATCGATAACCAAGTTTCATAAATAGTAGACAAATTTCAAATGAAAAAAAAGTTATAAAAACTAAGACCCGATTAAAAAAATTTAATCAGAAATTCGATTTTATGAGCACAATATAAGCTCTTTGAACCGATAATTGATTGATTCTAACCTGTAAACATAACAAGTAAAACAGAATTTGCATTTACAACTTACACGCTCGAGCTTCTGGAAATATTTGCTAAGAAACGAGACAGGATTTTCTGGTTGGTCGAGACACAGTTGTACAACACAATCCTTCATGACTGGCACAATATTCGCCCGTTGCATGTACTCTGTGCATTCACGAAGACATTGTTGCTCCTCCAAATTCGCCGCCATATTTTGTTTTTATTATTGCACGTTATGTCTGTACTCCGGAGTCAAACACTACGAAAGTTACTTGCGCCGTTTTTTGTTCTTTTGATTTGGTTTAATCTCACAATTATAGCGGTCAGAAAGCAGTTGTTTTTAATGAAGACTGAACCGCGCGTCACTTGTGCAGACGATAGCATCGACAATGATAATGATAAACCCTCACTAACGCGAAAGAATTGTTCAGCCTTATCTTGGCATTTATATATGTGTATGCAGGCAGACTTATCGATGTTTGCTAAACATACGTTTTGTCACTAATTCGCGCGTTCTCCACTTTTATGCACTCGTTTACTGTCCGATACAAACAGCAAAGGTGACAGCAGAAATATGTATGGCCACATTCAGACGAATCTGAACGCAGCTCCAAAGTGAGACGCACTAACTCCTTACACCTCAACTATTTTCGTTATAAAGTAATTGTTAATGACAAGTACACTCGCGACAGCTGTAGATGTTTTATGCACAGACCTACAGCTGACACAGGCAGCGTTTCTACGGCTGATAATAAATGCATCTGCTACAATAGCTAGCTATAATAATGAGTATATCTTTGGTTATTGACCTTTTCTTGATGCTGCTTTTCAAAAAAAAATTGTGAAATGCTGCGAAGTGCTATAGTAAGATCATAGGCAAAAGCGAAAATTGAGCTAGTTTATGATTCATGTAAAATGAACAACCTGATTACTGCAAAGTGCATAATTAATTAGATGGACTATACGATATGGGAGAGTAAGCATTTGTGTTGACTGGTCAATTTATGCAGTATTTGAGAGACCTCTAGTATCGAACTTATGAACTTAGAGATTTAGCCGCGCCAATTTTTAAGATAAGTTTTGAAAATTTTAGACGATGCACTTTAAATGAGTTTTCATAAATAAGCTCATTGGCAGAATATCATTTACTATTTATGGTAAATAAGAGAAAAAAGTGTAAAAAAAGAAAAAATTTCTTTTAAAATCCATGTAAATTTGCAAAATCATGTTGCGGAGATATGCTCTTTTTTCAAAATGAGGCGAAAAAAAAACACTCTTTCACTCTAAAAAAAGAGGGGTGATTTTTACATCAGAAAAATATTATGTTGGTAGTAAAAATGTCATGGTATTTAAGGGGGGGGGGGGTCTTGACTAAATTTCAAAAAAAAAATTTTTTTTTTGTTTTGAACATATAGTAAATCGAATTGATCTATAAATCATACACATAATTAATAGTTATTTGAAGAATATTCAGTTAAATTTTCAGCCCAAAATACTGAAAAATAAGGTGGCTACAGCAAATTTTCACATGCAAGTAAAAAAAATCCGGTGGACACCATCACTCAAAATCTACTCGACCGATCAACTTCATATTTTATACACTATTTAAGTAGATGATATATGAGGTAATGACGTCGAGATATTTTAACTTTTTGCATTTTTAAATGCTTTTTACTAACAAGTACGATGAATTTTTGCCTTCATTTTGTCAAAAAAGTCATTTTTTTCACTTCAAAATTATGCCAAAAACTCAAAAATCATTTTAAATGAAATATCTCGACGTCATTACCTCATAATTTATGTAGATAAATAGTGAGAAAAATTTGGAAAGAATCGGTCGAGTAGATTTTCAGTTACAGTGTCCACCGCAATCTTTTTTTTTCAGTTTTGCGAGAAAATTTGCTGTAGTTAGCTTATTTTTCACTATTTTCAGCTGCAAATTTAACTGAATGTTCTTCAAATAACCATTTATAATGTATATAATTTATAGATAAATTCATTTTACTATGTGCTCAAAAAAAATTATTAAAATGCAGCTCGAAAACCATCGAACAAGACCCTACCCCCCNCCCCCCCCTTAAAGGCTAAAACTACTCTAGGATTTTTACTGAAATTCGCGAATTTTTCGTGGAGGCCACAATAGATATTTTAATGAGACTTTTGGTATTAATAATACAACTCGGATAGTACTTCAAATAAATGTTTATTGTTAAAAGAAAAAAAATTCGAGGAGATATCGTAAATTTACAAAAGAGAGATTTTTTCAATACTGGTAACTTTTCTAAGCTACTAGGGCACCTAGAGCCAAAATAAATATATCCTGTTAAAGTTAAATCCTTTTTCAAAAACTATGTAGAATTTTAACCCAAAAGTGAATATTGTAGAAATGGCAGCTTAAAAAAAGCAATCAAATTACCTTAAATTGTTTATAAAAATTAAAGCAATCAACCAATCGAAAAACGGCTACGTATTTCCCTTAAAAAATGTTATTTTGAACCTTCAATAAAAATTTCAACTCGATCCGAGTATTTGCGTCTCCTTTGAGTATTTCCGAAGATTTGTTACCGGTAGGCGAGACTGCCCTATTATATGGGGTGCCTAGTAAATTTTCGTTGGTAATAAAAAATACACTTTTTGAAATTCGAAACTATATAATAGTTTGAAGGTTTATCTTTACTCTGGTGGATTTATTATAATTAAAAACATCATTTTTTCACTTTAAACGAGCGTCAAAAATTTTTTATGATTGCACCACAATAGACTTATTCTTGCCTAATGTGTCGCACAGTCAACATTTTTATGAACTCAATTTTTAATTCCTTTAACATTTTTTATGGGGTTGAAATGCATACAGAGAGTGTCCTCGAGGTGTGTACTAGGGCTGTGCGAGTACCCGATTTTTCAAGTTTTACTCGACTCGAACTCAAATTCGAGTTTGTTCGGGTACTTGAATTCGAGTACTCAATGAGCAAAAGTATAATATATATGACGAGCGCGGCGAGTATCATACTTATCAGCACGTACACGCAAAGGGAGGTACCTTGAGATTGTTAATTCATCATTTATTCACTTATAACTCAAATACATGGCGAAATTCGGAAAAACTCGAGTACCCGAAAATACTCGAGTACTCGATTCGAACTCGACGAGTCGATTTTAAAAATTCGGTTTAGAAAAAAATGTATGCAAATACAAACTTTTTAATGCTCGGTCAGTAAAAATCGGGGCTTCGGCATCACCTTACGCGTAAAGTATACCAAAAAGGTTCACGGAAACAGCTGTATCTCAGGGCAAAATTAAAATTTTTTGTGCCACCTCAACCTAAAGTAACATTTTACTCCCACTAACAAGGAGAGTCTTTCACCTGCGGGTCACAGATCCTTACCAAACTTGTTTGGGGGTCTCCTTGTACATAATAATGAAGCCCTCTATGGTTACTTTATTCCAATGGGCCCTGGAAACCATTATAAAGCACCATAAAGTATATAATATAATATAATGTATAAAATACCATATAATAGCGTATAATGGTATCAGGTTTACACAGTCAATTCTAACTGACTGAGAAGTATTTATACTTTGAGTTTTTAATGTCCAAAACACCTTTTCAATCAATAAATAATTTAACTCAATTGGTTTACTGAAAAAGTCTCAATGAGCGAACCAATTCAAGCTAAAATTTATGCATTTATCAACTAATATTTATATTAAATCATGTAAAAATGTTTTCATTTATAAAACTTACTGTTCTTTCTTTCTCACCTATTTCTGGCACTCAAAACATATGTAAATTCACTCCAGATAAGTGTCAGGAATAGGTGAAGAGAAGGGATATGTGAGTTATACAAATAAAAACATTTTCATATAATTTATATCAATATTTATTGTTTGGTACGTTAATTTTAGCTCAAATTGGTGCGCTTTTTAAAACTTAACACAGCAAACCAATTGAGTTCAATTGTTTATTGTTTGCAAAAGTGTTTAGAATCCATAAAAGTTCATGTAGAAATATTTTTGAGAGAGTTAGACTTGAACAAGGCCTGATACCAATAAGTGGTATTTTTTAACGTTATATTATATTTAATACTTTTTTCTGCTCTATAACTCTTTCCAGGGCCCATTGGAATAAAGTAACTATAGGGGGCTTCATTATCATGTAGAAGAAGACCCCTAAACAAGTTTGGTAAGGATCTGTGACCCGCAGA
The DNA here is from genome assembly GCF_000599845.2 of Trichogramma pretiosum. NCBI lineage: Eukaryota > Metazoa > Arthropoda > Insecta > Hymenoptera > Trichogrammatidae > Trichogramma > Trichogramma pretiosum. Next base: position 2,586,904 of record NW_019641672.1, read on the forward strand.
TGAAAGGCTCTCCTTGTAAGCGAAATGAAAATGTTACTTTAGGCTGGGGGATTCACAAAAAATTGTATTTGCACCTATGTAACGAAAAAAGGAAGTTTCAGAGCACGTGATTAAATCGGCCTCGACTTCGCCTAGGCTGATAAATTACACATGCTCTGAGAATTTCCAGTTTTTCACTCCCTAGGTGTAAAATATACTACTGGAGTATCAAAAAATGCAATGCAAAAAGGAGAAAAAATCCTGTTAAAAATTCAATAAAAAAATTTTGAGTTTAAATTGTATCTAAATCCAGTTTAGTTGTAGTTGCGTAAATGTAATCAAAAATATTTTAGTATAATATTTCAAAATTATTATCATTTTCGAATTTTTCCGCGCGATTCCATTTCTTGTGTTCGAACTTCTGTCACTTTTAGATTAGCAGGGTTCGAAACGCTATAAATAGCGGTGCCGAGAATGTGTACAGAGCCACTTTGTTTTTTGCCTCTATTCCAGCAAGTAGTCAACGCTTTTATATCATTACTTGGCTCAATATTTGATTCTGTGTTATTGTTATATTTTAAACAGTGAATTCCTTTAGTTATTGAGATTTTTAAAGCTAGTGATTCGGTGGTTTAACAAAATTTTTAACACATAAAAAAATGTGGAACTCTAGTAAACACAGTAATCCTAGCGACCACGGCGTGATGCATTTTTACCAGATGCTTTGTGAGTTTGTATAAATAAAAAATTTTATAATAGAAATATCCCAATTTTTTATGTTTTTATTAACAGTAAATGTTATTTTTATGTGAAAACTACCAATATTTTCGTACAAGGAGCGTAAAATTGTCCACTATTTTTTCAATAATATTAACGAAAATGCTAGTTATATGTATTTTGAGGTTATATTAAAAGTCGAACTTATACTATAATTAATAAAGTTGATCAGTACTTGATCTTAACATCCATTGAAGATGTTTCTATCTATTTATTTACGAATTTGCATAGAAATCTAATTTTAACTCATAAATATTAACTCATAAGTCTTACCCCTACGGAAATTTATCATACACTAATTCTTAAAAACTCTTTTAAAGTCTGAATAAGTTTTAAAAATTCTTATAAATTTTCGGATTTCATACCATGATTTTTATGAGTTAATTAAACTTTATAAAAGTTTTAATTGATATAAAAAAATTGTAAAGATTTATGCGAAATCTAATATTTAGTTTCCAAAGTATTAAGACGGGTAAGGCAATCGCTTTCTTAATTTAAAAACATGTTTACAAGTGACATTAATTGTTTTAAAGAGTTACCAAGAGTTATTAAGTGTTGATAAAAGTTTTGAATAGTTTTAAAAATTTTTTTGATCGGTATCAACGTTCGCCAAAAGTCATGGTGAACAAATTTTACAGGTAACCATATGAACAATGTAGAAAAAAAATTAAAAAAAAACTTAACATTTTTGCTAAAAAATCGAGCCTCCACGAGATTTTATGAATTTTCAAAAACTCTTATGACCTCTTTAAAATCATTAATCAGGTGTGCAAAATCCTCATATTTTTAAGACTTTTTAAGACTGTTTTAGACCTTATAAAACTTTCGCATGAGAAAAATTTAAGTTGGGGTAACAATGACATTGACTGTTGAAATATTATTCAACGATTGAGTTAATTAAGAGCTTTTTCTCAATCTTTCATATCTAAGACTCACGGAATTAGAAAGCATTTTATTTCAGATTGATGCTTAATAAATATTTATAAAATATATTTACAAGTAGTTTCAAATTATGAATTTGAAGTCTCTTTAACTCTTGACCCTAAAAAATTGTCACTAATTTTTCTTTGAGCAAATTTCAGCTAAAAAAGCTAGTTCATGGTCTAATTATTGATGTGGCATAATTGGTGTTGTTGATACACTCAGTAATATCAATGGGCAATTGTTTATCGTGTTGCAAGGTGCCTACTGCATCAGGTGGGATGAATCAGTCAACTATCTTGGAACAAAAAAACGGTAGAACTATTGAAGTCCTATTGTTTTTAATCACACTAATATAAATGTTTCACTGATAGGGAGCTGTCAAGGACATTTGGTTCAAGCAGAAGAAAATCGCGAACTTCCTGATGATGTGGGTACAAGCAATAATTCTCGTAATGATGGGCATCGCAGATCCGCTCGATCTTGTCACTGTGACGCTAACAGAATGATATACCATCATATTGCACCATCGATAGTATCACCGTGTACTAGCTGCAATGATAATCGTACAGTACCCCTGGTAATGGTACCAACACCTTTAATGCAAACCACCGCTCCTAATGCTGGGTCAGGTCGTTCCAGGCCTCCTCGACGAAGACGACAGAGATCAAATGACAATAATACATCTATCATGAATCTTGATAATGAAAATAATGAAGAAAGGAACAAAATACAAGCGTTATTTGAAAAGTATAAGGTATTTATTGAAGTTTATTCCCGACCTACAAAATAACTTGACTTTAATTTTACAATTAACAAAGTTTTTCATATATTTTTTTCTCCTGTTTTCATAAAATTTAATATTATACAAAATCGGACAGTTTTCATTTTTTTTCACTATCATACAATAATTATATTTCAGGCACCAAACGGAAACGCAATATCTGTCGAAGGTATTGATTTATTGTGCAAAGATTTAAATCTTGCACCTACAGATTTTCAAATCTTAGTATTAGCATGGAAGTTAAATGCACGTCAGATGTGTAAATTTACACAAAAAGAGTTTGAAGATGGACTCAAGTCTATGAAAGTTGAAAGTATAAAGGAAATACGTGAAATTTTACCAACTATTTGTAATGAACTCGAAAAAAATCGTAAACTGTTTAGGGACTTATACAAGTTTGTTTATAAGTTCGGTTTGGATAATGAAATTGGTCAAAGAAATCTTCCTGCAGATATAGCAATTAAGCTTTGGATTTTAGTTTTTACAATACATAGACCAAATATTCTCGATAGATGGATAAACTTTTTAGAGTGCCGCAGAGTGAAATTTATTACACGTGATACTTGGCTAATGTTTCTAGCTTTTATTGATTGTGTAAAAGAAGATTTTTCAGATTATGATGAATCTGAAGCATGGCCTAGCCTATTTGACGAATTTGTGGAATTTGAAATAAATAATGGAATCGTCGTTGAACGTGAAGACTATGATGACGAAAATTTGTGATTTGTAAATAAATAACCGCAATGCACAAGGAAGTTACTGTAATATAAGATTTTTAAATCGTTAGATAATTGTGCAATTATTTATTATTATTTTTTATTGAAAACGAATAAAATTTTTATTCCGTTGAAGATACATTAAAAATGTACTGTTTTATAATTTATAATGTATCATTAATTTAATGGTGTAATTTACATTTAGTATAATGTGATATAACTTTCATTGTATACATGCACTTGATGGGGAGACTTTTATATTTTGATTTGTACAAAATTTCTCTTAGGAAAGAAACTGATATCATGTATGAAAGATGCAAATTGCATGTACATTTGGGTGACAGATTTGACAAGCGGAAAAAATGTAGGCTTAGTGATATAGGGTTCGCTTGTGTGTACAGGATTTGCGTCAAAAAAAAACAATACCTAGTACACGAGCTAGCATAGATAGTCCCGATTTCCCTATGTTTACGTTTTTATCGCGTGTAAGACTAATGTCACACAAGTATATACCAAATGTTAAACGATTCAGTTCCCTGCACAAAACGTAAGCCCAGTTTAGTCGGGGTCATCTGAGTGCATAACGTACGTCAATAATAACAATAGTATACACGTAAGCATGCGCATTGCCTGCTTCGCTCTGTTCATGTTTTCTGCTGAAAAGCGAATCGTTTTACATCTAATGTGATACAACCGAGTGTCTCTAATTTGGTATCGAGCAGAAAACGTAAATTTAGTGCACTAGCGACTCTGCTCATGCCAACCCGTGTACTATTAGGAAATGAGAAATTTCTATGACTGTATAAAGTGAGATTATGGAGAGCTACAGCAGCCAAATTAACGTCATATATAAAGTCACAACGCTTTAATCGGATAGAAGTTCTTTGACAAACATTTTTTTTCAGGAACATATTTGAATACAGATGATCTTTATCACATCAGATACTTAAAAAATGGTTGATTTATTTTTAAAAATTTATTAACTACTTGGCTCCCGTAAGAGCCTGTGTTTATGCCCGATCCTTCTGACATCTTGCCATAAAAATTTCTACCACACATTTCCTAATCGTTATTAATGTCGTTTATGTTCACCATAAAGACAGTTTTACAACATTATACGACTGGTTCGAACTTATTTCTGCTACAGCAAAGAAATTTAAACAAAGAGTTGTAGGGGTCACTCATGTGTATAAAATTATCGGCAATACTAACAATAGTATACAGGGTAGCATAGGCAGGGCCCTTAATTCGCTATGTTTACAATATCATCTTGCTGTTGTGGATTTTAACTGAAACCGATGTACTTACAAATAAAAATGAAAAATGTTTAATTGTAATAATATATTACTCATCTATAAATGATTTTATGAGAATAAAGATTCAACCATAATTTAAAAAGAAGCAATATCATACTTTAAACATATCAAATAAAAATTTATGAAAAGTTTAACTACCTTTCACTATTACAAAAATACGCTAGTATAAAGTACACGTAATAGAATCACTGGTCTTTTGAAGAAAGATTTTAAAATTTTGTGTAATTTGAACTTTAACAATGTGTGATTAATTTCATATAAATATATTTATATTAGCAAATTATTGTCTACGTCAATACTCAATTCTACTCAATTCTAGATATTCAAAATAGAATTCAGACTGAATATATTGCTTCATTGGACATTTTATATAATTATTACATGTAAATAGAAAATGTTTTTGTAAATAATGAATGTAAAAGTTTTTGAATATTATTGTAAAAACGATTTTCACGAAAAAGAATGACTCAAAATTGATTTAAATGTGTGATATTTGACCACTTTTCTATTTTGTTTGTAGTAAAAACGATATTTTATTAAAAAGAGTAAAAAAATTGAAATCATTGTACACACTTTTTCGCACTGGAATAAGTAAATAATTGGACTAGTTTTTTTATATTAAAAAATATCTTTACACTATGCAAAGTAGTGAAGTTATTTTATAATATTTTCGCGAATTGTATCATATGAATCTTTCATCGTTTAAAAAGACTGAGAAAAATACATTCAATATTTTTCAACCATAGCATTTTGATTGATAAAACGTATTTTATTACATAGTTGGAGTAAGGTTTAATCATAAATTGGAACCGTTTAACACAATAAATAATTTCATTTATTTTTAGTTGAATTCAATTAAAAGTATGGATCCTGAAAAATGGATTTTTATGATACATTTTATCAGAAAAAACCAATTTACAAATGATATTTATTGATATCTCAATTCAAAATTTACTAGTAGGTACAAGGTACAATTTTTTATAATTATAGCCAGTTATACCACAAACGGCATTTAACAGAATTGGTTTTCGTCCTTAGATAATTTACATTTATTTTTAAGTTAATTTAGCACAGACTTTTCAGCCAGAAACTTTTTTTAACAGTTCACAAATATATTCCTTTACGATTGATTTTCGTTTAATTGGAATGTTATAATAGCAGCTGATTTCACATATCAGAACTCACATCGTAAAAGTCTAATCAAATCATCGATGTGAAAGGGTTATTGAAGTATTAATAGTGATAAAAATATACAATTTATTTTCACTTTGAAAATAATCAAAACTTTCTCATCGTCCGCGTGATTGAATTTATTTACACACAGCTTATTTTCTTATTTTTTTATTCAATGCAATTCTGATAAAATATGCCTCGATAAAAAAATAAAAAATACAACAATAAAAAGGAGACTAGAGTTTTATCAGAAATATTCAGATTATTTAGACGCTCCTAAGTGAAAAGTAATCTCTCAACAAACTAATTTGAATGCTTATGTATTATGTTCAAGAGATGCATATGGTCGATTTTTTTCAGGAATTTCATCAAATAATTATCAACTTTAATCATCGTTATTTACGCTAGAAGTTCAAATTGGGTAATACACTTATGACCAGATCAACGTGGAAGTGTTTTACATCAATCATATCGTAAATAAATGATAACTATTCATTTTTTGTAACAATACTATCTATTATTTTTCTCCTAAATTATAATGAAAATTTATATCAATTTTTAATATTTTAAAAGCTTTCAAAATCTACATTGTTGATACATTATTAAATCAATAAGCACATTAAATGAACTCAAAATGACTTAAATTAAGAAAGCCTATTTTTTTTTAATAATTCTCTCGCTGGGCAGTGAAATCAACATTATCTAAAAATTAGTTAACATTATTGTTGACATGTTGAGCGCATGTAACTTTTAATGCTCTATTAAAATAAGCGCTTGAACAAAAGTAATAAAGAAAAATTGTTGTCACAATAATTCAAATGCAATATAGCAAGCTACTATTTCATCGACTTATTTCTACATATTATATAACTTGAATCTGATGCATTTTTGTTCAGCTAACTTGAGATGTTAACATCATTTAACTCTTACTTTCTGTCCTTATTAAATATATGATATTATTGTTATAATTTATATAATATATATTTACGTACGACCATTATAGAAGCACTTTTGTCTTTTGTATATGCATTTTTCGTCAATAATATCTTTAGCAGACATTTCATTTTTCTTTATAATTTTGAATTCAATAACTTGCGTTCCGTACATTCACCTCATGCACTTAAAATTTGATGTTCAATATATTGTGCAAAATCATAAACTATTATGAGTTATTTTTCAACTCAACCTTAATTAATTATTACAAAAAAATTACGCCACTTTCTACCAAAATTTAATAATAGTAATTTACGATACAAGTAACGTGGCAACTTTGTCACACACCACAGAGCTTTTGTAACGATCGGGCCCAAAACTATGCCTTACCATAAACAGCCTATTTGTGGTATAATTGTATCGATAGTAATTTTTGTTCTTCTTCTTATTGTAATTTTTCAACCAGCGACTTATTATTGATAAGCGAAACTTATTTAATAATGAAGTTATGGATAATCGAAAAAATGAAGTGTTTACTTAATACCAATTACTTGTATAATCTATGAAAATGAAATTTTTAATAACAAAACAATCGGATGTGTGAATTTTAAATGGTTCTTTTCTATCGACCACTTTTTTGATTCATTAAATAAATTGAAAGATTATTTATTAGACGAGAATAATTTATTTTATTTTCTAAAAACATTTTTATTCACAAGTTATGGAATAACTGATCATGTAAAAAGAAAAATTTCATACATGTTAATTTTGTTGGCTTATACGTCATTCGAATTCTTCAAATATTATTAACGAATAATTTTAGTTTTATTCCATCAACAAGTAACGGTTATCCATTAGTATTGCTGTAGTTAAGGAGAGACTAGCAGCAATTAGCGACTATAACAGTTTGGCAATTTTAGATTACATCAAATTTTCGTATCTTCTCATGCTAAAGAAAAATGTATGCCTGAAAGATTAAATTTTACTCTAAAAGTATTAAACTAGTCGCAAAAGCATTTTGGGACACTGTATCTATAATCACTAACAATGATGTTTAACTTTCGATAATTTAACGAATCAAAGATCCATAAAATATGAGTATGGACGTTTTTTGCATGAATACTTGATTATAATGTATCTATGAGGTCGCAAAATTTGCATGTTTTTATTTTATCCGGTAGTGAACGTTCATCTTAAATTTAAAATAAGAAGAAAACAAGCAGAGAAAACAAAAAAGTTTGTTTTCAAACTAATTTTGTCATTTTCTCAAATGCTTATTTTTGAAGACATTCAAATATACATTATACATAAATGTGCTGGAATTATTGATCATTTTAGGTTTTAAACAGGATCGGTCTCTACTTTTGTAGAATTTAATATATCTTGACTTAACATGAGGCCTTTTTTATGGCACAATCTTTATACTTTACGCTTTTTAACATTCACTTTTGGTTCCCTTTGTTGCGCCCTTATACTTGTTTATTTTTCTATATAATAACGATTATTTTATACAATTAATGTGTTATTTGTCCTGAAATCTCATGAAACAATGATTGATCACTTGATGTAAATCCAAATTAATTTATTTATTATGTTTTTGGCTTTGAAAAAAAATTTAATGATATATTTTAAAAATAAATGCATTGTTAAAATCAATTAGCGGCAAAAAAAACAAAAGAAATGATTGATTTTACATAAGATCAATGATTGACCCAGATCCTACATGAGTATAACATAACGCTCTTGTTATATCGCAAAAATTACCATTGGGTATTAGTCGTTGGTTGTGCACTGTTTGGCCGATTAATAAGTAGGAGCCTGGAAATCGCCCATTCCTCTCTGTTGCTGTTGACCAAAGGGAGGTTCTTGATATGCGGCGTCTGTTGCGTCAGGGTAACTCGTGTATCCTTGGCTCTGCGATGGGTCAGCTTCATAGCTCTGAGTGAATGCGGCATCGGTTCCCTGCTTGAATCTCTGAAATGCGAACCATGCACATCCTGCCTACAATGGGATAACATAAGACGTTAGAGTTGGATTAAAGATGGCCATTATAATTTTTGAATTAAATAGCAAAATCGTGGAGCTTACCCAAGAAAAAATGGAAAAGAAACAGAACGCAATGGCTCCTTGCACATTATTTTTACCATAGTCGCTCGCCGGAGTGGATTTGTTCCAGGCATTAGTTAAATAACAAAACCCAACGAAGTAAAGAAATGACCAGAATCCAGAGAAGCTGAAAAGTTATTATAAGTATTTTTTTTCAGCAGAAATAAAGAATGATTAGAAATGTGTTGAAAAAGTAAGTATACCCGAGGTCTCCCAAAACGTAGTGCTTTCTTGTCTTGACCGACGACATTTGTTCGAAAAGATATTCACCGGCTAAAAAACCGATGCTTGCCAAAAAGGCTATGACGCCAATGCCTGTGCCATAGTTACACGCATTTGCATCTCTGTTATACAGACATATATCTTTTCCGTCCTCTTCAATATATCCTTTGCTACTTATGCATCCAAAAACAATAATGGAAAACAGCTGAAAAAGAGATGATGATTTATTAAATTTCTTTGCGATTCATTGTGAGTTGTTATTTTTATGATATAATTGACATAAAAAGTTATATCATATATAAAAGTAAATTTAGCACTAACAAGTGTAATTATATTACGAGCAGTACTCGGGTCATGGGGGACTAGTTTTTAAATATGATTCTTGCGTATGCTATTGTGTATCAATGTAACTCATGTCACTTCGTCCAGTGCAACACTACAAGCTGGGCAAGTACGCGTAATGTAGAGCTCTCAGTACTTTTCACATTGCTCATTTGTGAAGATGCAAGATATGGCATAGGATTAAGCATTAAACCGGTGGTTTCTTCATTATCATGCATCGCAGCCTTTGAACATACAGCTGTTGAACTTTATCAAATTGTTGGAACATTTTTATATTTTTGATATATTTTTGATATATTTTTGATGGGACTGTCGCGAGGCAGCCGTTAGTTAAGCGAAAGTTTAGTTGCACTACTATACTACACATATCTTATCTCTATATATCACGCGTTGAATGAATCTCGCGTTAAAATTCTGGCTTCCCCAACAAATCTGGAAAATCGATGACTAAAAAAAAAATAATTTTGTTATATATATACCTTGTATTTACAATGTATATAAATAATAAATACCTTGTATTTGCAAGGTATGTACATTGTACAAGGTATATACATTATATAAATATACCTGGTACATACCTTGTAAATACAAGGTATATACATTATATATACCTGGTATATACCTTGCGAAAACTTATTTTATATTTTTTGCTTTCTTAAAAATTCTTACAAAACTCCACCGAGCGAGCGTTAGTGAGCGAGGTAATCTGCTAGTTAAAAATAAACGTGCGTAACCAATTATGAAATTAATACCTCCTACTTAATCCGTCGCACACACATACATTCAAAAAATGATTGGTTTTTGCGTGGTGAAAAAAGACTGATGGTCAGTTTATTTTTGCAATGCGGTCCATTCATTTATCAAGTACTCGGCGGTTAGAGTTTGTTGCTGCGGTATTTGACAAAAACATTGACACTTCTGAGCCATTTTTTAAAATAAAAAAAGTTTACTGCTAAGTGCAGTAATGAGTGCTTAACTATCACAAGCTTGGCTGAATTATGGGAACTTTTGGGAGTATGACATTTAACGCTGCTGACAATTTCAACAAACCTAAGATTTAGCATCAGAGCGGTGATGCCATGACTGATGCATCCGACTTGTAGTTGGTACAATACTAGCAATTAGGTATAATCAAGGGTTAATATTATGAAAATGAATGGTTCTAGTTCAGGGCAAGCGATAATACATGTATTCAGTCATTTTTAGGAGTTGAGATCAAAGAAGATGACTAGTACGAGACGGTGTAAAAAAAAATAGGTTGGGGTTTGGGAGCTAGAAAAAGTATCGCGAGTACTAATGCAAGCAGGTTTCTGGACAATCTAGCCCAGCATAGCTATCTCGCGCGGTATATCTGCGTATTAAGTTTACTGCACGTGGACAGCGATGCTGCGCATGAGGGTGATGATGGCTGCAATTATTCATTATATATCATCGACTTTTGAAAGCGAGATCGAAAATGCAATGCTGTCAATTTGTGCGTTTCATCATTATGCAATAGAAAAGTCAATAGAGGGCGATACTGATCTTATTTTAAAATAATACAGGGCTCTGTATCTAGCGTACATTGATAAGTTCATCCTCGACCTAGAAAATCAGCCTCAGTGTGTCATTGTCTAGAACAACGATTTACACAGAACGTCATAAACTTGCAGTATATAGATGAGTATATAGATATAGGAGTAGCCCCTATTGCCTCGCGTTGGAATAGAGCACCCCGCAATAAAGCCAGTCTTCTTTCCCTACATTTGTGTATCGTAGTATCACGTGTCACGTGAATCACATTGGGTAAATTAAGTGATGGGGCCATTTCATCCATGCTCGCAATCGATAATCAACGAGGAAAAAGTTCAAATAGCTCGTGGCCGTAAACACGTGCACGTGTGTTGACACGCAATACGCGAGGAGTCGAGTTTCATCGACTCGAGCAGTTGTACCTATTTTTCTCATTGGTCGCCATTACCAAGTACAAGATTGTTATTTATTTCGAAGCGAGCAACAAGGCAGAGGAGTGCAAGTGCATAGGAATAAGCAGGCACAACGAGGGTGCGATGCGCGAGCCAAAAGAAAAGGAGAGACAAGTACGCTAGCGACCAGTAGGCTTTGCGTCGTTCGCGAGAACGTAGGACGTGGGTGTAGAGCGCGAGTGTTCGCGGAGAGGCGCGCGCACCTATTCCACATCCACCTTTGTGTGACACGCTCGCTCAAGGATCTCTAGACCGGTCGATGCGGGCAAAGATCCTTGTATTATTGCGAGCGACGCAGTATCATCGCGAGCCAATCGAGCCCGAGCGAATGACATTTTGTCGCTTTTGTCCGGCGCTCTTGGGCACTTGTTCCATCGGCCGAGGAAAAGCTGCGGCCAGGCGACGTCGAGCAAACTTGTCGCCGAAATACTCGAGCTGCCGAGGCCAAAAATCAATATCGATACGCGCGAAACTAGCGCTGGCGGAAGCAGCCTAGCTGTTGCTCTCCCAGCCGATTCGCGCGAGTATGAAAGAAGATGGGACACTTACGAGGCAAACTGCTCGGAGGATGACCTGAGGTCTCTGCACGAAGGCGATCGGATCAAAGGCAGCACCTGCCTTGCCACCCCCGTAGGCACCGCCGACGTCCATGTTTCAGCAGGCGATTCGTCGTCAGCTCAGCTAATCGCGACTAATCGAACGTGCCCCAAGGCGATCGATCGCAGTCCTCGCGGGTCTTGCTCTCGGCTAATAACGGCAGGACGACGCGACTCGGACTCGATCCGATGCAAAAACCGCTGATGCACCGCCAGGCCTCGATTGCAGTTGGACTTGCGTGGCAGCTTTCGATCGTGCTGTGCTTTTGCGCGGAACTGCGCGCCCCGCTCAGAGTGGCCGCGACGCTGACACTACGGATCGCTCGCTGCTCCCGACTCCCTTGCTTACCCCCGAGTACGACGCTTGTAGGGGCTGCTGCTGCTGCTGCTACTGCTGCTGGCTCTCTGCGCAGCTATCCACACTGCCCCACTGAGTCGATAAAAAGGGCTTCGACGCGTTTCGCGCGCAACGCGCCACAACTCATCTACTCTATACTACTTTTCATCGCGCCGCGCGCTACCTTTAAACGATTCTCACTCTACGACCATTCATTCATTCGTCTATATTGCATAAAAATATTACTCTACTCGTTTTGCAGAAAAAGCATATCCACACCCGTTGCATAAAGTACTCATTTCTGATCTTCTGATCTTGAACATGAGGAACATTTCATCCAACGCTTTTTGGTGCTCTAGTATTGTCGGGCTAAGCCGGGCTCATTGGACCGACCCAATTTTTCATGTTTACCTGCGTTTGAGGCACGTGCTTTACACATCCTTACTCCTAATTAACTCCTTATTTAGGAGTTTACGCCTAGAGTCATCAAAAAAAATTATGATATAAATCTTGGTTTATTATAATTGCCCGATTATCGGTTCACAGCACTGAATCTGCACAGCACTGAATCTTTCAAGTCTATCATCGTCATCTTTCCCGCCCATGTACCGAAGAATCCTTGCATATTGGCTAAATTCGAATATCACACCCCTGAAATTTGACCACTTTCTTTCTGCCGTAATCCAGAGCCATAAAGTACAATGGTAAATTATCTTACTAATGATTTTGGATAGCCCGTAAATTAATAAAAATTGTGCTACATTATCGTGTATGTTATAAAACATTGTTATGAAATGCAAAATTAAATTACAATTTTTACATATTTTTACATGTTCTTGTTCTCAAAAACTTATTTAAAATTACAAAACGAAATAAGTTAATTTCTGCTGGGGGATTCATGGAAAATAGTATCCCTATTAACATTCAATGTTGTCTAAACGTTTTTTAAACGTTTAATGTGCAACCTTTAAACGTTTAAGAAAAGGGTTGAATAAACATTGAAGTAACGTTGCATAAACGTTTAAATGTCCGCTTCCTAAAATCTTCTAATCGATGTATCAACGTTATAACAACATTGAGTAAACCTTAATTAAAAGTGTTAATCAATCAACTACGCGTTCACTTAAACTGTGAACTGCTCGGTGTACCCTGACCAGCGCTTTCATTAAATACATGTATGTTTACGTATAATTTCCCTTAAATTACTTTTTGTGTAAATCTGAATCAATTGATTATACAATTGAGTAGATGGGGTTTTAGAAGAGAATCTGATACCATAAATACACTCTCTTACCTAAAAGATGTCTCGTATTTTTTAGGTAAATCAAAAAAACCATTTGCCGAATTTTTAATCTAGATTATTTTGAAGTAACGAATGATGGTCATAATTTAAAAGTGAGTATTGAGCATTTAATAATGGAAACCACAAACACTTTCAAAACAAAGAATAACAACACTTAAACTACTCGATATATGGTATCAGATTCTCCTCTAAAAACCCATCTACTCAATTGTATAATCAATTGATTCAGATTTACACAAAAAGTAATTTAAGGGAAATTATACGTAAACATACATGTACTTAATGAAAGCGCTGGTCAGGGTACACCGAGCAGTTCACAGTTTAAGTAGGAATCAGCACGTTTATAATTAAAAAGTGCCTCATTTTGCAATTTTCTGAACGCGTAGTTGATTGATTAACACTTTTAATTAAGGTTGACTCAATGTTGTTATAACGTTGATACATCATTTAGAAGATTTTAGGAAGCGGACATTTAAACGTTTATACAACGTTGCTCCAACGTCTATTCAACCCTTCTCTAAAACGTTTAAAGGTTGCAAATTAAACGTTTAAAAAACGTTTAGACAACGTTGAATGTTAATAGGGAAGATTTTTTCTCATCACTCTGAGATATCAAGTTTCTGGCCAACCAGAGGTGTTACAAAAACTGTTCAAGATACCTGTAAAAGCAACGAAAACAATGAAGAAATAATCAAAGAACAAATTCCTAATCAATCATACACTTATGTTGATGAATTTGATACTATTCATAAAATGAAATATGATGTTAATTACAGTAAAATTATCAATTCAATTTCGTGCAACAAATTAGAAATTATTTATTTTTCAAAAGAGCAGCTTGACCTGTTAAAGGATGTTATTAATTGTAAATTGCCAATATCATTTATTGTACTAAGTAATATTATTGATAAAACAAAAATGAGAAGTCACATCAGTGAACCAGTTTCATATCTATCATTATCTTGTGGAATGGAAAACCAAGTAATATCTTTAGCTCAAGGCCTTTCAGAATCTATAGATAAATTATTTGTTTCTAATTTTATTTTGCGCATTTTGAAGACAAGAATACCATTACCTTCAAATTTGACAATCATTTATGATCAGAGAATCATGGATGGCATTTGTCAGCAGTTAATCAGTGCACTTTTGAGGAGTACATTTCAAAATGTTATAACAATATTGAAGTTCCAGTTAATTTACATATAGATATTGTAAGTTTATTAATAGCTATTATTTTTTATATCAAATGTGTCATTCAATTAAGTTTATGTTCGAATCGTGAAGATTTTGATAGCATGGTTAAAGATATATTTATAGTTATGTTTTCTTCTGTAGAAATGATAAATACGCCAAGATTAGTGTTGGAAAACCAGTTCAATAATTCAAAACTTAAAGATAAGTTTAATCGTTTTCAATCATATGAAAAAGAAGAAAATTGTGCTTATATTTTTACAAATAAAATTGAGGTGAATGTTAAAACTAGTAATGAAACAGAATTTCACATAGAAAAAATAAAAAGTAGTTCAATAGATTATATAGATAGTAGTATGAAAACAACAAAGCCAAATGCTTACTGTTTGCCAGGACTATATCCAGAGTTTAAACTTTTCTTAAGTTATTTTCCATCTTGGATCAATATGAAAGATGAATACAACCAATAAAGTCTGTTGCAGTTCAAAAACCCCAACTTAAGCCAAAAAGTACTGAATATTTACAAAATAACTGTAATGAAAAAGTAATTAATGACAAAGACGCCTTTGACCACGAAATAGAATTAGATAATTCAGAAAACCAATTGGTACATATTCAAGATAAAACATCTAATTTTGTTGGGAAACATTTATTTTCATTGAAACAATTTTTGCCCATATCTACACAACCATCAACAAATATTTTTAATGTTAAAAGCCAAGCCAAGCCAAAAAAAAGTGAGTATTTGCAAAAAAATTGCAATGTCAAAATCATTAATAATAAAGATGCTGTTACTGATGAAATAGGAGTAGATCATCCAGAAATCCAATTATCAGCCCATAATCAAAATTTAACAACGTCTAATACTGTTAAAGAAGATTTTTCCAAAAAGCAACAACTTTTACACAAATATACACAACCATCAAAAGTCACTTCCAAACTTAAAAAATCCCCAGTCAAGCCCAAAAGTAGAAAATATTTGGATGCTTGCTCTGGCAGGAAAACAATCCATCAACAGACATCAACATCAACTCGGAATAAATCATTAAGATATCAATTAGTTCAAAATGAGTCACCAAATGGTGTAAGAATGATAAATAGAAAGTTATATGTATTGGAAAATTTGTCTGCCATTGATAGCATCATGGAAGTGGTCAAATTTTCGTTTTTGAATTATAACGATTTTAAGACTAGTAAGGACTTGAAATGTTCAAAAATTTGTAACAATGTTTGCTTAGTTAGATGTTTACTTCATTGCTTAACTTCTGGTCGATTTGTTAAATTTTATAACACTCGTGCTAAAGTGATGTTAAAAATAGGATCTTCTCAAGGAGACAGCATAAGCATCAATGAAAAGGTTGGATTAATTTTTGAAAAATTAATGAAACTCCACTATTCTCATGAAGTAACTGGACTTTGCCTTATGTGCAAAGAAGTATTTTGTTGCGATATGAAACGATTCTGGTTTTCAGGAACTGCGATAAGTTCACAATTGTAAATTTGGAGAAACTTGTCCAAAGTAACTTTTCAATAATTTGCACATAAAATGTGATTGTTGCAGCGATGATTGCATCGTATCATACAAGTTTGGAGCTTATCTTGCTATTAATATTGAAATATTACAATTGCCAATGAAGCTTGATGAAATCTTAAATCAAATAGTACTTTTAAATTCCAACCAGGAATCTAATACATTTGTTCTTTCTGGAGTTATTGAAACTGATGAAGAGGCTCTTAATCCCGGCTTAAAGTAATGATATCATTTCGGATATCATTCCGATATCATATCGGATATCATAATGATATCATAATGATATCCGAAATGATATCATTCAGGATAAAATGTGGGACTCCATAAAAAAAATTTATACATATAATATTTTAATTTTGATTTAACCCTTTAACGCCCGAAATGACCATTTTTGGATAACATATATAGCGATGAATTACACCGACTAAAAATTGTTTAAAATACTTTTTAGACATCATTTTTTTCGTAAAATTTTATGTACTTTTCGAATCTGGGGTCAGAATTTTCAAAAATTTATTTAATAAAAAGTTATAAACAATTTTGTAAAAAATAACATGAAATTTCGAAAAAAAAACTCGTTTCACTCAAATTTCAACGCAGAAAGAAGATTCGCTCGTGCGTCTCACCGCACGCATATAAATTTGGTCAATAACATGTATACTTTATTGTAAAATTGTTATAATTACGAAATTTAAGATGGCGATCATAAAAATTGACTCCCGAAGACCTGTATGGCATAAAATGATTTCTATGATTTTTAACTCGATAACCATCATTTTTACGAGAAAAAGTTGTAGAATAAAAAGTGTTTGGAATTAATTAAAGAACACTACGCCTGATTTTTTTCAGACTTTTTGGAACTATTTTTGGATTTTTGGATAACACGATTCTTTCAAAAATCCAAAATCTATTACCTGTAAACCATTTGTGTGATACTATTTCGTATATGAAAGATTTAGATTAGTTTACCTATTTAGTTGTAAATCATAAAATAATCTACACAAAGAATGTTAATATCAACCATAAGGAATAATATTTCAAAATTTTAAATAATTAGCGTTTATTTGGTGATCAGTTAATCACAAGTCATTAATTATAATTTATCTGTAATTAATTTTGAAATAAAATTTTGTATATAAGCTTTTATTTTAAATAAAATTATTTAACCAATGATCATAATACTTATAGTACTTTTCTCTTCATGAATACATTCATTGATTATACCGCCACGCTCCCTAGTGGTCAATTTGGGTACTAAAGGAAAGGGAGAATATTCGAAAAATAGCATGTATTTTCATGTAAATGTGAAAAATAAATATTGTTACACGCCCAATTTTATTTGTTTGTTATTTTTAATTGAAAGTTTATACCTTAATATTATTTTAAGAATTTTAACGGCATTCAAAAGATCATTTCTTTATCTTAAAATAATCAAAACAAAATGCCGAACTTCTGCCGGTCTGCACTGATCGTTATTTGTTATGTGCATTAACACAAATGTTGTTTGTTGCTCAACTTTTTCAAGTGCCTACACGTACTCTTTTGTTATTAAAAAATGGATACATTAAGTCTGGAAATAAATATAGAAGATATTTTAGCAATATTAGGTGATTCAAAGAGACCGATTATTGAAGGAGAAGCGGTTTTGCCCGCAGAGCATATATCTTGTTGTGCGGTTTTAAATTTCGTGACGACAAAAACATTAATTTATTAGCTTATGTGGTTCAATTTCCAAAATTCATGGTGAACCTCATGAGGTAAATATTGAATTGTCAATTACAAAAGATGCCAAAATCATCCAATGTAAATGTTCCTGTGCACTGGTCTTGGAGGAAAATGCAAGCACATATTTTCAACATTATTACATGTAAATAGGTGAGTTACTAATTACTTTTTATATCCATATTTAAACCTAACTTTTATGCATATTTTAGAATTAGAATGCAAAATGTGCAACAAGTTAAAAGATCATACTTCTCATTGATAAACATTTCAGGTGAACCGGATGGTGAGGCAGCTATCCATTTTTCAAAGAGGCGAAAGACAGATTACATAATTAATATAACTCCTTACAATCCGGATTACCTTTTGCATCTGTCTTTGGTCCATAGTTTACTAGATAAGAGTGACGAACATCTAAGATCAGTGAAAGTTGATGTTGATTGTCAGAGCGAAAAAAAATGTCAAGATTACTTATACAGAAGCTGTGAAATTATTTATGGACACTCTTGGGCAAAGTAATATTATATGGAATAATGCCAGAAAGTGTAGAATTACTGGTAGCATATGCTATGAGTTATATACTTATTCATTTAATGCTAATCCAGATTGGATGAAAAAATGCGAAAGTGTATTTTATTCTAATTTCAAAGGGAACACAAGTACTAATCATGGTATTCGCTCCATGAAGATAAGGCTATTCTTAATTGTATGAACAAAATCTTGATGTTAATGTAGAAAAAACAGGCTTTCTAGTCAATCCAACTTGCCATTGGTTGGGATTTAGCGCTGATGGAGTACAATGGGACTCAAAATTGCTTATTGAAATAAAATGTCCTGAACGAGGAAATGCAGTGTCAGCTAGTCAGTTAATTGAAAAATTATCTTTTATAAACAATGTAAATGGACAATATGTATTAAACGAGAATCATAAGTATTGCGCCCAGGTTCAATTGGGTATGATGTTGCTAATTGAACTGCCCAGATGTCATTTTGTTGTTTATTATTCATTCCATGAAAGCATGATGATTTTTGAAGTCGAGTACAGTCCCACATTTACTTGTAAAATGTTCAATGTTTTAAAGAAAATTTATTTTTATTATGTTCTTCCATGTTTAGAATTTTACGTTGAAAATGAAAGTTAAAATAAATTATTCATGTTTATAATTAAATATTTATTAACATGTTAGATATTATTTACAGAAATTTGTCTGCCGCTAGAATGGGAGAGTACAGATTAGTTAGACCACAAATCACGGTCATGATAATATTGATATATGGTACTATTTCTGTAGATAACGGTCCTTGCATTATAGCAAATTTACGAATCCTTTGAATCCGCCTCTCAACATGAACTCTTGCAGCTGAAATATCAGATCCCTTTGTAACTTCTGTATGAGAGAGTTTTGATTTCTTCTTCAAAAATGGTGGTCTAATTAACTTTATTCCTAGATCTGAACATTCTTTCTGAATTAGAAACCCTTTGTCCACCATTATTGCATCAATTCCTCTTTTCATGCGGTCCAAGAGGCGAGAACGTTTGAAAATGGCTTTGTCAGATACTCTACCTCCATATGCCTTGTTTACATATGAAATAAGACCTGAAGGAGTAGTACCGATCATGAACTTCATTGTGTTTCTTGACTTGTAATTACAGTAAGTAAGTAATCTACACTTTAAATACTTTGATCTCTTTACAGGAATTTCCAGACAATCAAGCACTATCCTAGTTTCTTTATAATCATTAAAATACTTAGGCATGTTACTTAAAATTTCTTGTTAACTTGGCCACCTCAATACACTTTTTAAAACTAGTGCCAGTTCCTTCAAAGTACGTACAAAACACTTTTTGGCCATTGCACTTGTTAAACCAAAATAAACACTGAGTACACGATAGGCTATATTTTGATACAATTTAACAAATGTCAGCAAAATACACTCTCTAATTGATAAAATTTGGTTGGCTTTTTTCTTCTTATTTTTTCTTAAATCACTAATGCAGTCTATCAGCATATTTAGAAGTTTGTTTGATTTGATACCAGTTAAAGTTTGGAGATTCTCATCCGAGTCGCACAAACTTGAAATTATAGATTTTTGATAATCTACTTGAATGTTTTGATCCTTTTTAATAGGATCTGCTGCATATTGTTCATTGAATGAATCATTGACTTGGATTTCATCATCTGCAAAATCTCTTTCTGCTGTAGTTTGTTCATTAGAACTAGTTTGATCTACAACATGAACTGGACTGCTGACTAGATTTGAATACTCTCGTTGATTAGAATTTTCTTCCACTATTTCTTGTTCTTTCTCTAATCTTCTGTTAAATATTAATCAAGCAAATAATATTAATAATAATACAGATTGTGTTTTTATTCATTTATCCTACAATATATTAATATGTAAAAAAACTTACAATTTCTTTTGAGCGTTTCTTCTTTCTAATCTTTCTTTTCTTGTTTTAGGCAGTTTAGGATCTCTTGTTAAAGATGTTTTCAGAGTAACAGGGAGATTTTGTGAAGGAATGACTCCAACTTTCAAATAGTTTTTCAATCCATTACCTGCACGCAGAATATAAACAATAGAACATATAATAACTTCCTTGAATTCGATTAATTATATAATCGAAAAATATAATTTTTTACCTGGTATAAAATCATCGCTCAAAAAATGTTTATGACACACAAGGGGTGTACGAGGAAGTTCTTTCATTTTTAGGGCTAAACACCACCGATATTTTTCTTCATCATTGTTCCTGGGCTTATGAAAACTAATATTATTGTCATTACGACTTTTTTTTACTGTATCACATCCTCTAACGATACAGAATTTTTTTGTTTTTAGTCTGTCTTCCATTTCCACAATTATATTTTAATAACAACAACACTTGCATAGTACCACAGCAGAAACTTTTGTATGCGCGTAGGACAGCGCGTAGCAGAAAGAAGGCCGCCCTCGTGATTTCTAATTCGTTTTTCTCAGAGGTCAGAGAACTTTTGAATATGCAATCTAAATTCCTTAAATAATATAAACTTTCAATTAAAAATAATAAACAAATAAAATTGGACGTGTAACAATATTTATTTTTCACATTTACATCAAAATGCATACTATCCCAGTTGAAAATAGTTGCATATGGATTTCCTCGTGGATCAGCTACGTGAAATCGATGCTGATCGGAGATGGATTATGCGTGGAAATAGAGTGGAAACAGCGTGGAAAGTACATCGATTCCACGAGGACAGTTTACAGATTCCACGAGGAAAGATCATAGATTTCATGTAGATTTTCACCAGTTTATCCACGAGGACTTTCTTAGACGATCCACGAGGATATTTTGGTCATCGAAAAAATGAAAAAAAGTTTCTCCCGTGAGTAGGAATTGAACCGGGGATCTTTTGATTTCGAGGTTGGTACTCTCTTTTTTTTTTTAACGAGACTATGTTTATTTTTTCTCAATAATACATTTTCTTACATAAGCAATAAACACATATAAAAGGAGCTTTTAAAGTATTATACATATCAATGTTATATGCAGAATGGCCTAATCGGCACTCGCTGCGTTAAAGTTAGATATTAGTTCTTAATTATATTTCTTAGCGTTAAGTGTATTTAACATTTAATAATATTGCATCTAGAAAATGAGAAAAACTAGATTGCTAGTAAGTTGGTACTCTAGCGACTGAGTTATTAATCAGATATATACTGACCCGTTTTATAGTGAAATGTAGTTGTAAAAAATTTTCTATTTCGTTTGTTCGATTTTTTTTTGACTTCTAAAAAATTTAATTAGTTAAATTTTGAATAAAGTTTACAAAAAATGAAATTGTTCTCGTTATATTTTTTTCTTATTATTCACTTAAAATCGATTACTGATATAGGGTGAATGTGCCTATTACCGGCCACCCCCCCNCCCCCCCCCTCATATTTCGGCCACTACATTGAATTTATCTAATAAAATAAAGTTCTAATGAAAAATTCTTCGTCCTTATATTTTTTTAACATTTTAGCTACCTTATATTATAATATAAAGTATGATTCTGTGCTTAAAACATTCACATATTTTTTTTAAATCATTATTATTTGTGGGCCTTTGCTCGAGACAAGCAAGTTTTGCAGTTTTCTTAAGAAAACCCTTAGAAAGACTAATTCATATGAATTGTAATTACGAATTAAAATGCATAAAATTTGTATAGAAATTTATTTCTATTGATTGTTAAAGTTTTTGTGAATGTTTTAAGCCGTCGTACTAACTTTTTTATTGAAAATTATTTAATTAAAGTATAGGTCAGGAACTAGCACACTAATTCGGACAAAATCCAATTTTCAACCGGGCGGTCGAAATATGGTCGAACGCGAAATTCGAATAAAAGCCAGCATTCGGCCGCCCCGAAAATCGTTGAAAAAATCGGACGTTAGATTTTTTGATGCACAATCGCGAAAAATTCAAATTCGGCAGTTTACGACTAACGTTTCTAGACGAAGGTCCTGCCAATTTAGTGCTTAATTTTTCTAATATTAATTGTAAAATGGCTAAGAGAACGTAAAATATAGGAAGTTACAGGCAATATACCCAAGAAGAGTTAGACGAGGCAATGGAAAACATTTATATGGGGAAATCAATTCGCTCCATCAGTGTTCGCTTCAATATACCACGAACAACCCTCTCAGACATAAAAAACGGTCGATCTTCTGGTATAATTCAACGTCCAGGAAGGAAACCATATTTAGGAACCGAAGGAGAGAATAAAATCGTGGAATGGGTGAATAGTTCGTGTGCAATTGGGTTTCCTCTCAAAAAGGCACGACTCCACGATACAGTTAAAAAAATAGTCGACGATTCGAGTATAAACGCGCCATTTCGAAATAATCGTCCCGGTGAAAAACGGTATAGATTATTTTTGAAAAGGCACCGCGAATTAGGTTTAAGAAAATCCGAATCGATTTCCAAGGGACGAGCTATCGTGACCGAAGAGTCAATTAGGGCTTGGTTATACGGTTTAAAAAATCATTTGCAAGAAAAAAATTGCCTCGATCGATATCTTAATAGACCCAACAAGGATTTATAACGGGGATGAAACTTCGTTCAGTCTTTGCCCCAATACTGGAAAGGTTTTATGTCCTAAAAAATGGAAAAATATATATGAAATTAGTTTGGGTAATTATAACAGTGAAAATTAACAATGAATTTTAATATTAATCATTTATTTGTTTTATAAGGGTATTAAACAAAAAATTACATAAATTGAATAACTATACAAATTTTTCTGTTTATAGATAATGAAAAAGAAACACTCACAGTATTAATATTTGTTTCTGCAGCTGGAGAATTAGTTACGCCAATGATAGTATATCATCAAAGACTTCCTCAAGCACTAGCAGCATCTGTACCAAAAAATTGGGTTATTGGAAAATCCGATAGTGGTTGGATGCAGAGTCCAACCTTTTTTGAATATATGGCAAATGGGTTTAATGACTGGCTCACAGAAAATAACATTAAACGTCCAATTTTATGTTTAGTCAATGGGCATAAATCCCACTTGACCATGCACCCCAGTGAATTCTGTGACAAACATGGAATAATTTTATATTCATTACTACCCAATGCCACTCACATTATTCAGCCAGCTGATTTAAGTGTTTCTAAACCACTGAAGTCAGAGTGGAAAAAAACAGTGCTTAAATGGCAAATTGAACATTTCAATGTTCCATTTAACAAGGAAACCTTTGCTCCACTGGTACATAAAACTATATGTAACGCTAACATGAAAACAGCTACAGAGAATGGATTTGAGGCAGCTGGAATTTACCCATTCGACCCGGTTGATTACACAAAGTGTGTTAAAAATACAATTGAGAAGCTGCATCAGCAGAAAGAAGATCCACTAATTCAAGACCAAGACTTGATGAATCGTTTTTTTACCATGTTAAATGATGTAAAACTGCCTTTAGCTGATCGAGGAATTGACATTGCACCTATCAAGAAAGAAATACAAAATTATTTTTCTAGTAATAAATTAAATGGTAATTATTCATATGTATACAAAAATTAATCTTCGTCTTATATGTAATGAGTATTATTCAGTTACAGATACGTATCTTGAAACGAATGATCTTTCCACCAACTTGTGCGATCCAATCAAGCAAAAAGATTTATCCCTGACTTTAGAAGAAGAATGTTCCAACGTACATGATCCAGAGGACTTTTCTAGCTTTGACGAAATTCCCAACATACATGATCCAGAGCAGGAAGACTTTTTCAACTTTGACGAAATTCCTAACATGAATTATCCAGAGCAGGAAGACATATCTTTCATGAAGACAAATTCTGAAACACAGGAAAATGATTCAACTACTATTCCTTCAACAGCATTTGCAGAACTTGGTAAGTTTTATATTAAAAAATATGTTATATCTACCAATTTGATATTCTCTTTCAGTTCTTCCAGGTGGATCAATTCTTAATGTACCAATTATTGACGTTGAAGAAAAAATACTGCAAGAAGGCTGCATTGATGATGAAAAGGATATGGATCTTGAACTAAGTAAGCCTCAACGCTGTAAAAACATTATTTTCATTATTATTTTTATTAAAATTTAATTAAAATTTAATTTCAGATCATTTGGAAAACATTGATGTGGAAAATCTAGACATTGCAGACTTAAAATTCCTTGATGAAATTGATCAACTAATTCAAGGTATAAAGTACTATATAAACAGAAACAATCCTTTGAACTCTTGAAAGCTTATGTAAAGATTTCAGCCAATGCAAATTTTTATTCATGTTTCTATAATTCAAAATGTTTACACTTATTTTTTATATTTAACACTATTTAAACATGAAGTATAAACTTGCGATGGCTGAAACGTATATTAAACATTATTAACCACACACTTATGTAATTTAGAGGGAGAGAATGCAAAAGCTACAACATCAAATATGGGTCCAATTTTAAAATCTAATGACGGTGATCAATCTCCTTTATTATATGTACCTAGCTGCTCAAAAACATCATCAGGTAATTCTTTCTTAATATTAATTCTAGTCCAATGAGTACAAACTAGGTATTATTTTCAATACAGATCCGGCCTTTGCAAAACATTTGTTTTATCCGTCTTCAATAAATAATAAGAACAAGAACAATAAGAATAAAAATAATATACCTACATGTAAACCAAAATACCTACATGCAGTATCATCTAAGGAATGGCAGCTACTCCACAAACAACAACAAGAAAAAAAACAGATTTTGGAAGAAAATAAAAGCAAAAGGCAAGAACTTCAAAGAATAAATAAAGAAAAAAAATTGGAAGCTGATATCTTGAAAAAAAATAAAAAATTGCAAGAGAAGGAACAAAAAGTAACAGCTAAACCAAAAAAACAAATTATAAATAAAAAAATAGAGACTGTAGTTTCTATGAGCATTGAAGAAGAATCAGATAACGAAGATACTGAAAATTTTTTAACATCAGAAGAAACAGTCATTAAGAAGGATAAAATTAAGCATAAATTAACATTAAACCAAAATTTAGAAAAAGAATTTTCAATAATTGAAGGACCATCGGCAAAAAAAATTAAAAAAGAAATGATTGATAATGTTGAACCAGAGAAGCAGGTGGTAATAACAAAAAGGGGAAGATTAACAGCACCGGTTAATAGACTGAATCTGTGATTAATCAGAGTAAAATTAAGTTTTTTATATTGTTTCTTGTATAATTAAATACAGTACCTTTTAGAATTAAGTTTGTAATATTGTCTCTTGTATGATGAAATAAAGTATCTTTGAAAAATTCTTGAAGGGCTTCTTGTCATTTATTTAGGTATATAAATATATTCACTGATTTGATTCATTGATTTAATCTAATGACCTCTTGATCTGGTAGTGACCTGAAAAAAATCACAAAGAATCAATTCATTTAGATTAAAATTTCTAACTATATTGAACAAATTAATTAAACTTATCTGATATAGTTCTTGGGCCATGATTAGAATTGACTACCCGTCAATTTCAGCAGAAAGAATCGTGTTTGCACAAGAGATAGAGAGAGAGAGAGAGAGAGAGAGAGAGACACACACACGCAACATAAATATGTAAATCTTACGTTTAGTTTTAAAATTTTTTAAAAGATGGATGAATAAAAATGACCATGAAATCTTTATTCAAAAAGGTCCTTTATGAATTTGATGACTTTTTGTCATTAAAATCATAAAAAAATGAATTGGAAATGAACAGCGAAAAAGGGGGTCGAAATATGGTATTAAGTGTCCGAAAATTGGACGATTAGCGTTTTTTTTCATTTATCTGTCTTTATACAGATATGGCTACGATTTTCGGGCTAAGTGAATATATTCATTCGAAAGATTATCTTTTTTTCTAGCTAAAAATATTTTTTGAACATTTTTCAAAAGTCATTTATAAGCTCTACAAATGAGCAAAAAAAGATTTTTTCTTAACTGTCCGAAAGATGGCACATTTATCCTATGTGATTGATAGCTCAATCGCTAGAGTACCTGCTTCAAAATTAAAAGATCCCCGGTTCAATTCCTACTCACGGGAGAAACTTTATTTCATTTTTTGACCAATGACCAAAATATCCTCGTGGATAAACTGGTGAAAATTTACATGAAATCTATAATCTTTCCTGTTGTTGTACCGCTGTTTCCACGCATGATTCATCTCCGATCAGTATCCATTCCTCGTACCTTATCCACGAGGAAATCCATGATACTATTTTCAATTCTCCCGTTCCTTTAGTGCTCAAATTGACCACTGCAGGTGGCGTTTAATCTCAAATAGTGCCCGAATAGAGCAGAGCACCGGCTATAGCTCATTTTAAATCCGGTACCCAAGAGACTCACTTGTGTTCAAGCATTTCACCAGACAAGTGGTCTTCACACCAAACATGTAAGTCATAATTTTATTCATTTTTTCCTTTATACCTTAATTTCATAAAATTTTCTCGCATGAAAAACATGCCACTAGACATATTCTAATGTTTCAACCACTGCCGATTATCGCAATAAACATTCAATAGCCGATTTGTCAAGTGTATTGAATGCTTTATTACATACAGTTGTATTTCACGTTGTTCCGGTTTGGGATATTTTCACTCAGCACGCGCACACAAGTGTAGTTTTTTTAATGTTAAAAAATCAATATTTTAACCCAGTTTTAATATGATCGTATGACAAAAAAATTAATAATTTCAAGTGTCGCAATACTTTTTCTCTGCATTAAAATTTCTGAATTAAAATATATTATACACGGAAAAACTCGCGCACGTGCTCATCGAAATAGTCCAGCAGGAAAAAGCGCAACTGGCATCGCGTGGTCGCACTTACTTTCTAACTGGCTAGAAAACCTCCGAAACGTACTTACAAGAAATATGTGATATACTATATCGTTGAAAAATTTTCTTAGCTTTTTGATGGTGTGCTCAGATTTTCGGAAAAAACTATTTTTCCGGAAAATTAAAAAAATAAACTTTTAACGTTAAATATATTAAAAAGCGTAATTTTACGATTTTTTAAAATAGTAATGTAATTGGCAAGTAGCTTCCTCATACTTTTTCTGTAACTTCAAAATAATTTGGAAATATTGATATCATCTTTTCTAATTTTGTTCACAAAACAGTTTGAATCATAAAAGAAATAAAAAATTTTCCCAAAAAAAAATATTTTTAAAAATCGAAAAAAAAAATTTTTTTGTTCGTTTATCGCTAAATCAAATTTTCTGGCTTCATCCTTAATCCGTCCATAAACAATGTTTTGACACATCATAAATTTTGGGTACGAAACAACACAAAACTAAGAAAAAGAAAAAAATCATAAGAACCAAATTTCAGTTTCAAAACGTAACTTTTCAAACTTACGGTGAATCTTTACGTTTTTTATTTTAAATCAAAGGTTAAATTATTATTATTATTATTTTCAAAATATTTCCGGAGTTCCGCGCATATAGATTTCTAGTCTTTCTTAAATTTAAATTGCGGTTATACTGTGTCAATTGCTCGCATAGAGTTGTGTCAGAAAACATGGTTTAAGACAGTCAGTTTATGGTTAAGCAGGTTCTCTGTGTAGTAACTCAAAGACCCGAGTCTTTCTCACACTTACTTCGTATCGGTGTGAATGTGTGTTCACTCTGTAGGAACGGTCATCTGTACTCAGGCGCCTCTCTTGTGAGTGTTTTAAATGTTTACTGTATTTAGGCTCAGTTGATCATTAAATAAACGCTAGACGTTTGTGTTTGTCTCAAGTTTTAATCAAGTGATTCAGTGATCTTTAGTCCTTCAAAAAGGGAAGCTTTTAAAGGGATTATTTTTTCACATAGTTCAAAATCAATGAAATGCTGGCATTTTTCGTATATTCAAGGTTATGCACCACTATCAGTGTTAGGATCAAGTTTTCACAAAAGTGTTTTACTTTGTACATAGCATGTTTTAATTGTAATTTTTTTTTTCAATTTGAATATATTTCTTATCATTGACTTTTTTTTCAGCTTGCTTCTATACTATCTCATCAGTTATCAATTTTCTTAGCTAAATCAAGTTCTTAACAAGGCATAATGGCAATGCCCAAGAAAATTCCCAGAAATCATAATATTCAGGTCTTTCGACCTACTATTGAACAATTTAAAGATTTTAATGGATTGATCAAGCACATGGAAGAGAAAGGCGCACACCGCGCCGGAATAGCAAAAATCATTCCACCGCCAGAATGGAAACCAAGGAAAGACAATTATAACCATGAAGAAATTGAGAAAATTAAAATACCTGTTCCAATTCAGCAGCATTGCGAAGGTGATAATGGGCTGTATTTTGTTTACAACTATATTAAAAAACCTATCACTGTTTCAAAATTTAAAAAATTGTGCGAAAAAAACATAAAGACTCCTAAAGATCATTCATTAGCAGAAAAATGCTATTGGAAAAACATACAAAAGAATCCTCCCACTTATGGAGCTGATGTATCAGGAACTATCACAGATGACGACTGTAAATATTTTAATATAGCAAAGCTTGGAACAATTCTTGACATTGTTGAGCAGGATTATCAAACAAAAATTGAAGGAGTTAATACAGCATACCTCTATTTTGGTATGTACAGAAGTATGTTTCCTTGGCATACGGAAGACATGGACCTATATTCAATCAATTACATCCATTTTGGTGCACCAAAAACTTGGTATGCCATACCACCAGAACATGGAAGACGTTTTGAAAGATTAGCAGCAGCTTTCTTTCCCCAAGAAGCTGCAAATTGTCAGTCATTTTTAAGACACAAATCCACTGTAATATCTTTGGACAACATTGAAAAATATGGTATTCCGTATGATACTATAATTCAAAAGGAAAATGAAATCATTATTACGTTCCCATATGGGTACCACGCAGGCTTCAATCATGGCTATAATTGTGCAGAATCAACAAATTTTGCTTCAGAAAGATGGATTGACTATGGTACACGAGCTACACTTTGTTGCTGCAAAAGTTCTGATGATGTTGTAAAAATATGTATGAAAACATTTGTGCAACGTTTCCAACCAGAAAAATTTGATAAATGGTGTGCTGGTCTTGATGATGGAAGGCATCCAGAACACCACGAAAGATCTTTCGCTGGTCCAGAGTCCCTACGTATAGTGTTGAATGAAAAAAATAGATCACACCGACTTATACCCAAAGGCCCAATTCTGCAAGAAATAAATTGTAAGTATATTTAAATTTGAATTTGTATTTAAAATTAATATGAAGCTGTATTAAATTAAAATTAATTTTTATTTTTTAGACTGTCCAAATATAAACTTTACATTTGATTCTGATTATGACCAAAGTGACGAAGAAGAAAATGATATAGCGAATTTAGAGTTCTTGGAAATACCTCCTTCCCCATCAAAGGAAACACCTTACAAAAAACCAACAAATAGAATCGCTCCAAAAAAAAATTGCAGAATGAAAAGAACCAAACAAAGTAGATCATCTATAACGAATAAAAGAAAAAAAGCAATGGAATCTACAGGTGGAAAAAAAAGAAAATTAAGCAAAACCATTGAAAAGAACCATACCATAGAAATTAACGAAAATTTGCTGCATGGAGTTAATGGAAATAATATTATTCTGCTTAAGAATGAAAGAAAAAGTTTAGATAAAGAAGCATTCGCAGCAGAATATGTAAAAAGTGAACCATTGACAGAAATGCAGATAGTTACTACAGAACCACAAGAATTTCAATGGCCAAAACATTTAGAAGATATTTTAGCTCCAGATCCAAGTTTAGAACTTTTGCAAAAGTTCAACACATATTGGAGTGGTTTTTTACCTCACTGTAGTATGTGCGCTAAATTGTCTATTATTGGACATAAAAGTAGTGCACCAATGGAAAATGATTGGCATTCTTATGGAAATTCCATTGAGGAATCACAATTTTTAAATAAAACACCTGCATTAGTGAGTTATTCAAATATTTTTAAATTTTATTATTTATATAAATAAGAATTATTAATTTAAATAATTTTTATGTATTTTCAGATCAATTCCAAAGTATTAGCTTCTAATTCATTGAATGATAAAGATAAGCCACTTGATCATTTTTTCGAATTCAGTGTTCCTAATGAAGAAAGAGCACTCATAAAATGCAAGCACTGCTTATTAACTGTTCATGATAGATGCTATGGAGTACAGATTGTGTCCAAAAATACTCAAGATTGGTTGTGCGATCCATGTTATAACGCTAAAACGTTGGAGGCTACTTGTTCTTTTTGTCCAGTTAAAGGCGGTGCGTTAAAACGCGCTACCAATGGACAATGGGTTCACGTTTTGTGCGCTTTATTTTCAGGGGCAGAATTTAAAGAAACAAACACACTGGAACCGATTAATGTGATCGACATTTTACGACAAAAAGATAGATGTAAAAAATGCAAATATTGTCATAAACAAGAAGGGATACTGGTGATGTGTGAAGAAATAGATTGTAACGAAGAATTCCATTTTATGTGTGGAGTACTTACAGGAGCAGAG
Organism: Trichogramma pretiosum; assembly: GCF_000599845.2. Classification (NCBI taxonomy): domain Eukaryota; kingdom Metazoa; phylum Arthropoda; class Insecta; order Hymenoptera; family Trichogrammatidae; genus Trichogramma; species Trichogramma pretiosum. The sequence goes on from NW_019641672.1 coordinate 2,617,829, forward strand.
TATTCGATACCAATAAATAGCTTCAAACGCACAATCAGATGTAATGCACACAAAATAGAAAAAAGATTCCCCCCTTTGCGGATTGCGCAAAAAGCACTCGGTAAATCCAAAAATACCAGATACTATGAAGTATTGATTGAACAGTTCGAACACAGTTTTTGCTCCAAGGTGACCTTTGAGAATGGCAGTACGTGTAAAGATTTACCCCTAAAGGATATCATAGTAAGTCAACTTTTTCAAAACTAGAAAAAGCAAAATGGTTGTACAAAAAATGTCCATATAACTTCTAATGTCATATAATTTAATTATAGGAATACGCCAATACAGGGAAAATACCTGAAATCGGCTCCTCTGTTGAAGTTCAGTGGAAAAAAGATGTTACATATACGGCAACATTTGAGGGAATTGAACACAACATTTTTTACAGTATTCGATTCGATGATGGAAGCGTTTTGAAAAAAAATAGATCTCACATATATCGTTTAGATGAAGACATACCAGAAAAGGTCAAACGTCTTTGGGTAAGTCAAAAAGTTTTGTTTTAAATGTATTTCTAACAAGAAGTTGATCTTAACAAATTAATTTATAAAATCTAAATATTTTGAAATTATATTTCTTTTTTTTTGTTATTTCAGTCGAGAGCTACGGAAATGCAACATCCAGAAATGTTTTATGGAAGTGGCTTAACCAATTCTGCCCAGAGAAAATCAAAAAGACCAGTAAAACTGTAAATAGATAAAAAATTAAGTGTTTCGTGAAATCGTCCGCGAGTCATTTGTAGTAGCCCGAGTATTCAGAATTTATAAATATGCTAGGCAATTATTTGAACTCCAATTGAATAAGTAAGTTTAAAACAAATTTTGTAATACTCGTTGGTACCTAAAAATGTTGTATAAATTACTTAAGGTACCAAGAAAAATAATTTTTATTTAAGTTTAATTATGAATATGTAAATTTATACTTTAGTTTAGATCATTTTTGTACTAAAAAAATTTATCCAAAATTAATAATTCAATTTAAACGTTATTTTTTAACATATTGAATAGACGCGCTTCAAACATAGATTTTTAAAATTTTTGTTTCTTTGCTGAGTTGTATACCTTCTCTGATAGCATCAAGTATTATAAAGTGTGACTATTTCATAGGCGTGTTTGCATATAAATATTATAAATGAACTCAAGGCTCCAATAGATGCTTCGTTGTCCATTTTAGTCTTTAAAACCGCAAACGTATTAAATTATTCGTTGATCTTCCTGTACAAATTAAAAAAAATTATTCGAAAAGTGACGTGTAAAAACACTAAAGCATGACTGTGACAAAAGTTAAATTTTAAAGTGCAAATATCAATTTAATTTATTGCACTCATCAAATTATGTAATAATTATAATTGTAATATATAAACGCAATTAAATGTTTATTGTCCCATAACTGAAAATCAGTCTTTCAGATCATGTGTAAATAGTCATTAGCTGTAATTATTCTTGTTATAAGATTTGTGTTCAATAAAGATTTATATAAAAAATTTTTTTCAAAGCTCAAACCATCACTTATCCTCGCTTTATGACGTGTTACTGGAAAGACTTTGACTAAAAATAAGCCGAACGCATTCTAAAAAAAATCATTTCCTAGCAAAATTTTAAATGATCTTGAAACTATGTGAAAATTTGGTACAAGTTACTGAGTTAAATCGTAACGTTGATAACGATTGAAAGTATGGGAAAAATTAGGGCTGCACAATTTTCACTTTTTTCATACTTTCATTCATACTTTTACAATTTTTCAATAAAAAAAATTACTAAAAATGGAGTATTTAGTAATTTTTTACATATTTTCAGTCTGTATACACTTTATGATGCAATATAGTATTTGTATCTTCCGAATCTCTCTGTGTACAGATCAATATGCAAGAGTTTTTCATGATAATAAATAAAGCATATTTCAATTTGCTATAAGCTCTTTTACTTTTTAATACTTTCAGATATTTGTAAAAAATATATATGATACATGTTTGAGAAAGGATAAAAGAGTTCATTTGGTCATGTTCAGGATAAATTTGTTTTATTGTAGCATCGTCAACTTTTCATATACTTCTCAAAACTTAAAACTTAATTTTTGTCATTAAAATACAAATTTAGGAACAACGGAAATTGACAAAAAAATAAAAGAACTAGCGAAGTACGATAATAAACCACAAAATTTGGGTTGTACTATGCAGTTTTCATTTAATTATAATACATTTAAATTGCCTAAGGTTTTTGTTTGTTCGTGAGCTCTTAATCGTCTCTGTTAATACTCATCACATATTATGTACAATATGAAATGAATTTTTCGCTTTCGCACTACATAAATATGCATACCTGTGTATTTTGTCAGGTACAAATACAAATATATCTTACTCACACATAATATAACTTGCAAATACTTTTTTTCTGTTTTGTTGATGTTGTTGTTGCTTCTGTTGTTGCTGTTGTATTTTTCAATAACTTAAAAAAATTAAATTTCGTTGGTCATTTCTTGAAGTTTTAACGATCAAGGTTTTTGAATCTTCTGTTTGCTAATTTTTATTGTTTTCATTTCATTTTAATTTTTATCGTACTAGATGAGCATCTTGATGTGTACACGTCCCTGAGTGTACATTCGAAAAAAAAACCGAGGAAAAAATACTTATTATATTATGAAGAATCACACTCACACACCATATATCAACATATACTACGTAAATTATAATAATGCAAAGGGTTTTTGCAGTCGAGTTAGCAAGCAAATGCATTTTTGCATTGCTGCACATAACGCTTTGGCACCCCAACCTTTTTCTACTGTTCGCAGTCATTGTGTAATTAATTATACAGTAATAGTTATGTCAATAATTTTCTACTAATACCATCAATAAAATAATATATAAAATTTGTATGGCTAAAAATTGCTAAAAATCTGACGATACGATGATTACAACAATAAAACATAATGACAAATAATACAAATTTGCGAATAATAATCATGACCATGAGTGTTACGCGTAAAAAATATGAATACATAATAACACAGATATAAATGAATCAGATTTTTCCAATTGAATAGTACACTCGTTATAATTTGACTCAGTGACAACTAGCCACAAAAACCATAAGTTCAACTGCAACCGTTTTAAAGTATAACGATTGTACATAAAATGATAATACAAATAATATGGTGTAAGGGAATGTACATTAAGTGTTCGCCGCTCTTGAGAGTTTCGTTTAGTTAGTTGCTCGACAGGCAAAAAAGTTATTAATAAAAAGTAAGTGAAGTTACCGGGTGGTTATTGGTGCACTTTGCAATGACTTCGCAGGCAATCATTGCGCCATTACCTACATACATATATATATATATTACATATATAAATATATAATTTATGTATTTTTTTTCTTTTACATAAATGACTAGATGAATTTCGTCGAAAAGCTCGTCGTCATAGTTGATAAACATATCAGCATTACAAAGACTATTTAGAAGATAAAAAAGAGTAACGCATCTCTTATTCTCCCTCTCTTTGAAGTATTTTTTATCTGTACCTTTGACGATTTTTTGGCTCTATTACGAAAAATTTATTTACGCGAGAAAGCAAAGAAGTGAGAAAAAAATTTAATTACCATAGTGTTAACTTAATCGCCAGGCAACGGACAGAATATTAAGCTATGGTGCATTAATATCCTTGGTTTTGCTGATGGTTTTTGGTTGTCGATTCAAAACCCAGATGAACGCAGAAGCACATACATGCTCAATTTTCGTTCAAAATTGTCAAAAGCAGTTCGGGTGTATGCGAAGAAGCCCAAATAATAAGTCCTGCTGGCCCTCTTCTGAACAAGTGTTGTTCTCAGTAGTTGTTAAGGTTGTTGTAGCTTTTTTCTTTCTGTCTTTCTTTTTTTCTCTCTCGCTCTCACTCTCTTTCTCTTTCTCGCTCTCTTTCTTTCTGTCTCTAAAGAGCGTTGGCCTTTCTCTTTTCCGCCTCCGACTGCAATCGTACAAATATTCCTTGTTTCGTTTGACAAGCTCCTTTTTTTTGTTTAATAAATTATGAGTGCGTATGTATTATAAATGTTTATTGAATGTCAAGGCAGAGGCTTCGGCTGCAGCCATCATGATGGTAATGATGATAATTATTATAATGATGAGATATATAGATGCAATTCACGAAAAATAGAGCCGATTGGTGGAAAATCTATTAACGTGGAGTGCGTTAACTGCACCACGCACAAAAATGAAGAAGATGAAACATTGAAGATTAAGTGTCGAGAAGGAATGCGCGGATAGTGTGGGAATTTCACGATGGTAAGAGAAATAAATCGTTTTACTGTTTATATGCTGCACGTAGGCTTACACGAGTAAAATAAGGTGCACGAGTATGATAAAAAAAAAGATATAAAAAATTATAGAAAATTTTAGATTGGGCGCGAATCTCATAACGATGATGACAATAGTAATGATGACGAGGACGATGATGATGACGATGATGATGAAAGCGAAGGCGAGAATATGAATTAAAAGATATGTTAGATATGAATGTGAGCATAGAAATAAAGCTAGGTATATGACAAGCGCCAGTGAGAAGATGTAAAACGAGTAAAAAATGATTAGCATATTAGGTGAATGATGTTAAGTGGTTATTATTATGTATCAAAGCCTGATGGCCTTGCGGAAGAAGCGCTTGAATAACGTGAAGAAATGGAATACGGCCTTAAAAATGGAAAAGTTGCGTACTTTGGCGGCGGGGTAAAGGAAGGTCACCGCCTCGGCCTGATGACCGGTTAGGGGCGAGCTAGCTACGCATTTGTATCCGTCCATGTCCTGCCAGCGGATGTCGGCTATCACGAGGCTGCCATCGGCCTGGACGCTGAAGCGCGGGTCATCAAGGCGCTTGCCCTCGCCGTTGTACCAGTGGACCTTGGGTCGGGGATTGCCGCTGGCCTCGCAAGGCAGCTCCACGGTCGAGCCCATCTCCGAGAAATAGATCGGCCGGTGGCGCGTAATTACGGGTGTCTCGCGGTCGTCGCCAAAATGCTTGCACTGGCCTCCGTCCTCGTGGTCTGCAACATAAAAGAGGCGGTCCAGCAAAACGATGCAGTCGAGTCAAGTTGGAGAGCGCGTGCACGATTCGAGACAACGCGAGTGGCGCGACTCACCAATGACGTTGATGACGGTGGGTGGAGAGATGAGCATCTTGTCACCGGAGACGGCCACGCAGTGCACGACGCCGTGATCCAGCGGAGTGACGCAGTCGATCACGAGCCTCGACAGTTCGCGAGATATCGCTGTGTACGACACGTCGGCTGTGCCTTCCCGTTCGAGTTGGGCCACCTGCGATTACACCAGACCGATTAGCATCGCTGTTGCACCTTACCGTACACTCGCCTATTCTACAGCTCTAAATTTTCACGATCGTTCTCACCTTGCGCTGCGGATTGTCACCCATGATCCAGTATACTTTTGGTGGTGGGCTTCCATCGACGTCGCACACGAGTTCCAAGCGATTTCTGTCAAGTGTCAAAATGGGATGATTATTTTTACAGTTTTTCCTTTTCATTAAAATCTCGTGAATTTGTCATCGCAGCAGAAGATTGAGAAACTTACCCTTGTAACACATCGACCACGCTCGGTGGGCTTTTCTTTATGGACACGTAATTCGAAGATTTCTGCAACATCAATCGTGAATAAGAAAATGAATTTTGCCTATATTCGTACAAGTGATAAAAGTCGCTCGAAAGCACGAGTACAGACCTTCGGTCCGGTCGACAAGTTGATTTCGGGCACATTGACGCGCATCTCCTGGGAGTAGAGGCTCGCGTCCTCGGCGACGTCTTGTCCAACGTCATGGAGCGTCCGGCTGAGGCTGAAGGCGTCCGATCGGCAGGTCGAGCTCAACAAAAGCAGCGACACCGCTATCGCGACCAAACTATTCTTTCCCCGGTTCATTCTGAACAAGGTATGTGTATACTATATAATGCGAGTCAAATATCCGATTGCACGTGCTACGGCTGTTTATAGCTGAATGGTAGATTTCGAGGCTGCTGCTTTTTCTTTAGCTGTTTAGAGCTCGATCGTCAAGAGGCTCGATAGCACTGTAATGAGAAAAAAAACGATGCTCGTTAAGGGCAGCGTAGTAACGGGCGCCAACAGGTAGGGGCAAAAAATTTATTGGTCGAGGCAGAGCAGACTGGAAGGCAAGAGCTCGGCGGCAACAGGCTGCTGCGATGGCCCAAGGCGCTTTACGCTCGCACGCCGCGATATACAAGTCGTTCGCGGCGCGAGAGCCGCTGCACACGCGGCGCACTTGTGACTGCGCGTCAGTGCAGCGTATAGTGTCACTCGAGTCGGCTTGTTGCATCAGCAAATAATGTACACGCACGCTCGATGCGCGCACACCCGGGAGAACAGAGGACAGAAAGAGAGAGAGAGAGAAAATAGTCAAACAAGAGTTTTTGCTGCTGCTCTTTTTTCGCTTTATTCCCAGTAGAAGCAAAACGAGCAGCAAAGCAGAGAGAAAGAGAGAGAGAGAGAGAAAAAGAGAGCCAAGTCGGTTAAACACGCGCATTTCTTTCAAAGCCGGCAGATTTTTTTCGATCGAAGCAGTAAAGTATGAGCACGTGATTCGAAGCGATGGATCGGTAGCGAGCGAGTTCAAGACGCAAAAAAAGCCCAAAGCACTCACCTAATATGCTATCCGTGATTCAATTTGTTCGGAAATCCGAACTTGTCACTGTATCTCGTCGCGGCTTCGGCTGAGCAAATTCGAAGATTTTGTGCCGCGCACTCGAGGACTCGATTTTTCTTCGGCTCCCTCTTCTTCTTCTTCTTGTCCTGTTGTGGCTTGTGTTTGTTTACTCGTTAACGCGCTTACTCGTTGGATGCGGGCTCGCTCGCCGAATGTTTATACGTAACGGTAGGTATATTACGTAGTCGCGGGACAAAGTCAACGAATGAAGGAGCAAGGAGGGCAAAGGCGCAAGGCGCTCTCGGGCGTCGTTGGGCCGAGGTGCTGCTGCTAACGCCGAAGCACAGACCACCGTCGAGTGTCGAAGGTCGATCGTGAGGAGAGGAGCGTCTCGAGAGTGGCTGCTAGCGAAGGGGCTGCTGCGCTCCGATCGGGCGAGAATCGAGATGCGCGATTGACGAGATGAGAGGAACGACTGGCTCGGAAAGAGGTACCGGCAGTACATTTATACGACATGAGTGCAAGAGCTGCAATGCACCGCGCGCTCCGTCGACCGTCGTTCGTTTCCTATTGGCCTTGGTTGCTGCTGCTGCTCTCTCGCTGCTCGTCTCGCTCGCTTCGCATGCACAGACACACTCGCGCGAAATCGCGCGCAGTTTCAGCGGCAACTGGCGGCTACACACGTACGTACGTATGCCTCTGTGTCTCTCTCTCTCTCTCTGCGTCTGTGTGTGTGTGTCTATATAGAGGAACTCGGCCTGGAGTCCGCTCGCCCGAGAGACTCGGGAGACTCGAGAGGGGGGCTTCTCTTTTTGCCAATGCGTGTGCAGTCGCGTTCGAGGTGGGGTGGCTTTCTCTCTCTATCTCGCTCGCATAACTTATTCATTCACTCACTCACTCACTCGCACTCGACTTTGCACATTAGCTACTCCTCTTCTTCTTCTTCTTATTCTTCTGCTGTTGCTGCTTCTTCTTGTTCTTCTTCGTCTTCTTCTTCTTCTTGTTCTACTCGAGTTGTTCGTAATTTGCAGCGAGAGCAACGTCGCAATGCAACGAGCTCGGCAGCGGTTTTCCTTCCTCCCTTTCTCTCCTCTAAATTTATGGGCCGCGTGCGTGTGCGTGTGCACGTCTCTGCAGGCTAATGCACAAGCCTATAAGCGTCTATTAGGCAAAAATCTGTGAAAACTTTGGCCGCCAGGCGGCAGATGTGGCGTGAGTCGTCATGCGCAGTAATCATTTCGATACACGCATAGTTATTCTGCTTTCTGCTGCATATACTACTGCTGGCTGTCTATACTGAGAGTTTCAATAATATTATAAATATTTTCTAAATTAAAAGTAACGTCATGCGGTGTAAGGTCGAAAGTTGTCAAGGGCTAAAGAAATTTAAATTTCCGAAAAATGAAGATCTGAGAAAGAAGTGGCTAAATGCTATTCGAAGGCCAAATCTGAAAGTAAAGCCAAATGATGGGTTATGTCATTAAAATACGAGCTCTTTCGGGCCTCACGAAAAACGCGTTTCTGCGCATGACGACTCACGCCGCATCTGCCCCCTAGCGGCAAAAGTTTTCACAGATTTTTGCCTAATACATGGTTCCGTAGCCACGTGCAGTACGCGCGCGAATTCCCCAGAGGTCTCTATACGCCGGCTATATGTTGCATTCGAGAGATCGTACGATTCTCGCTGGTCCCTCTCTCTTTTTCTCTCTCTCTCTCTCTCTGCATATCTCCGTCTCTACCGTTCCACGTCGCTTTGACCATCTCCTTCTTCTTTTCTTCTTTCCTCCCTCCGTTGCTCGCGTTTTGCAGACAGAGCGGCGCGCTGCCTCCGAGCTTTTAGCCAGGCACACGCGACTTTGATCTCTCGTAACTGGCAATTCTCGCGCGCTCTCTCTCTCTCTCTCTCTCTGTATCTGCATGTGTACACGTTCTGGGAAGCCAAAAAGCCGAGCAGCTATTCTTTCGCCAGCGCATACACGCCCACACGTTGTGGAGTTTGTTGCGCGGACGGCTCTCTTTTGCCGATCTTTCCTTGCCGATTGGCGTGATCCCTGGCAGCGCGTCGGCAACGCGTCGGCACTCTGTCGGCGCTGTGTCGGGAACGTCGCGACTGACCCCCCGGAAGCTTCGACTCGAGCTCGCGCACGCATTCCACATGCCATTACACGCGAGAGAATGAAACTACCTTATAATATTATTATGTATCGCGAGGCGTGAAACCTATAGGGATCGGACTATATTCCAGGCTGGACGCGTTGCGCTTATTACAGTGCATGTGCGATGGCTTTGGACGTTAGAGGCGAGCGCGCGCCCGACTCGAGCTGATGTAATTCGGCGCAATTCGCTCAAATTGCTCGAAATAAACTTGCGTCATGGCGCTCTTTGGCCTGTTGCTCCGTGCGAGCTCGCCATCAAAGTACGCGCAAATTGTCCATGCGACGTTGACGCGAGGATAGGACGCGTGTTCGAGACATCCAGCCTTTCGTAGGCCGACGCGTACGTGTGATTAATCACGCGATTTATTCTGCATCGGCCATCGCTCGATAAATATCAATCGAGCTGTACTCGCTGCGATGCCAACGTTCGCTTCTGTGTTTGTATACTTTCCGCTTCTACAGACGTCGAATTGACACATATTATATACAGCTGCTTGCATGGGCAGTGTTACTTGTGTTCGCACGACGACCGCCGGCACCGATCAAAGCTCGCATGAGTTGTGTGTGGCCTCATGAAATATTCCGTCTCGAGACTCGTGCCGTAGTAGTATATAGTAAAGTCCCAGTCCAACGTTGTCTTCCTCGCGCGATCCATCCATTTTCCTTTTTTCATTTTTGCCTTTTTGCCTTTTTGCCTTGCATTTTCACCGCTAATTTTCTTTCGCTCGGCCTTTTCGAGCGATAGCGACGATGATTCAACTTATCGATGTAGCCATTCTGATATATTATTTTCACCTATATGTAATACGAACGTCTAACATTTCTTCCATGCGCTGCGCAGATTATTTCTTGATGCGCAATTCAACGAGCACGTTGCCGGCCATTCCTGCATGGAAAGCACTTTTTTTCCAATACGTTTTCAAATAAATTGCCCGACAGGTTCATGGGTAAGGCTGTTCGAAGAATCTCGAGCTCTCGTCTGTCATGAAGAGAGTCGGTTTTTAAGCTCCATTCCCAAAATTCCATTTTCCTTCATTTATATAGCACCGACTTTCATCGATAGAATATGCAAAATTGATCGCTTTAAGAATCGTTACGATCTTTTATGGCTATTCATAAAATGTTCTAATATTAACTAGCTTGTGAAGCTATACGAGGTCAAAAATTATTCAAATGCTCCAACTCTTACTCATTGTTGCACGTTTGTACGCATAAACAAATGAAAAATCGAAATAAAGTATAGTTTGGCCAATCCATATCTAGCGCGACTCATTTTGGATGTATGTCAAAATCTTTGTTTTTTGCTAAAAAAAAAACATCGCAGAATGAAAATTAGCCCCCCTTAGCTTTCGCAAATAATATGAGTCAACGCTCGACTTTGAAAAAAAAAACAAGTATTTTTTTGTATATAGTCGGAAACTACGCCGAGGATCAAAAAATGGAAATGAAACTAATAATATTTCTGCTAAAAACTACCATTAGTCATCGAGGCGAAGGTCAATTTTGAATTTAACAGTGATGTAACAGGGTTACTTGGCGTAAGTGATCCAAGCGCCATTAAGATCGTGTACAGCTTTGTAAAAAAAAGATCGATCGAAACAAGATAACAAGTAGAGAACGACGTTTTCGGTCTTTTTGCAACTGGTAGCAGCTACACTGTATGAGATATTGAATTATTCGATGCCATGCTAATGCTCGTCTATTATTCGACGCAACGGGAAGGTAAACTTACTTTTCATAATAAGCAACGAATACAAGAACATTTGAAAAAAATTTTGGTGTCGATGAATTTGGACGTCTGTCTTTTTTTTAAAATAAATATGCAAAAGGGCACGGGGGCGTGACAGCATTTTATATTCATTCGATCGGATGATCATCAGCTCAAGTGCGGAGAAAGAGAGAAACGAGTTAATTAATAAGAGATGGGCGATCCGTCGTGTCGGAAGATAAATAAATGAAAGGAAGAATTCGCTGAAAGGATACATAAACGTGAATGGAGTTGGCTACTATAATAAAGTTGTGCGCGGCCGAGTGTACGAGATAAGTAAATTAATGGCACAAGCTATCTGCGAAATTCGATGACTAATACAAGTAATGCGCACAAAAAGAATAAACGAAAAGGTGCAGAGAACGTAATTGTATATGCTCGGGGACAGGAGCTCTTATCTCGCTTATGAAGAGTAAGGAGAAAAAGGCGAATTGTACCGTCTAGCCATAAGCCAGGCTTGGCATTTTTTTGCGCAGCGTAGGTGAAAAAAAAAAGAAAGAAAGAAAAAAAAAGCAAGACGAAGAAGACGAAGAGAACATTCTCGGAAACGAATGTCCGAATCACGACGCAGTAGTTGCAGCAGTTTAGAGCGGTGGCACATAAAGCCTCGATAGCCGCATTTCATCGGGGCCGCGATGACAAACGTTTTTAGATCGAAACGCGCTGTTTGTTACTATAATCCGAATGAAATTCTTTCGCCGCTCGCGAGCCAGCCTGATACGTGCAAGCTATGCAAAGTGCAAACAATAATAATACAGAGAGCTAGGAGCGCGCGGCACGCGATATAATAGCTTAACAACTCGGCATTTGCCAATTTTATATAAGAAGCGTAATATTTTGAGCAGCGCTTCGACGTACACACACGCTGCTCTTATTGTTGTTGACATTTTTATGTCCACATAGCCCGCTCGGTGCAATTGGCGCGCGATGAGTCAGCCGCGTGCCTTTTCATGGATCCAATTCGAATTACGTTTTTCAGCACGTTTCTCTTTTTTTCTTTCTCGAAAGTGAGAGGAGAGAGAGAGGGAGAGAGAGGACACCTTGTTGTTTTTCCACAGTTGCGATTGATCGCTCGCGAGCTTACTCGCATATTATCGATAATTCAATTAGATGATTTAATCGGACAGAATGAGAAAAAAAGTCGTACGATCAACGTACGATCGCGGGGCTGCTGGTGAATGCGCCTCGACAAGGTTCGCTTTACGCACGTTCGTACGCTGCTATTTCTCAGGATATCTTATCTGCCGTATCTGTCAATTAAAAGCGACCAGCTCTCTTTGGAGCGAGCGCTGCCACACATGGCTTTATAAATTCTCTCTCTCTCTCTCTCTCTCTTCTTCTTCTTTTTTTCTTCTTTTTTTTTTGCCTTTTTTTCTCGCTCAATGCTGTATCCTTGATGTTGCCGAGGTAGGCAAGCCTGAGTTATACATGCAGTCGCGCGCTCGTGCACGTGAGAACTAGCCCGATAAAAAGGACAAATTATGTGCGAATCTCGAGCCGCTCGTAAGATCGTACGTTGACACCTGCGATCCGGCGCGTCTGCGTGTGTGTCCGCAGATCGCACGAAATAAAAACTAAAAAGAAAAGGAAAAGAGAGAAAAAAAGAAAGAGCTCGGCGAATAAAAAACCATTGCAAAGCCGATTCGTCCGGAGCGCGGGATCGCATCGTCATCGTCGCGCGCGCGCGCGCCGTGTTTATATTTTTCGACGAATCCATTTCCACTCGGCCTGTACAAGTAGGTACTTTGGCTCGTAAATTTCTCACCGATGATATAAGTCAAGGCGTAATCTTTAATCAAGCCAACGCGTTAACTACTCTCTGCCTTTAATGCACGTACATATCATTAATTCTCGTTGCAACTTTTATAAATCATTGCTCCTTTTCTCACTCGTGATACTCTAGTTTTTTTTTTATCTCCGTCATCACGAGCCTCGAGTCACGTGTTTGTCATTTTCGGAGCACTTGAAAGCTGGAGGCTTGGCTATTTGTCGTACACGATTAAATGTGGCCGATTGAACGAAACGTACGATAAAGATGGCAATCGTTGCGCTTCGTCGCGCATACGCAAGCCTGAACGACAAGCAAGATAAATGCGTGTCTTTTTTTTTTATTATTATTACTCAATTTCGCTGCTTATTGTACTGCTGCTGCTGTTGCTGCTGCTGCTGCTGCTGCGCGCACATGTTTGTGGCGCACACCCATGTATGCTCATGCGCGGCGGCTGCTGCAGCGCGTCGAGAAAATTAATGGGAATTCCGTCGTAAACTTTCCGCATAATTACGGCCTGGATTTTCCTCAACCACTTTGCGTTAGACGAGCGATTATTGAGTGTTGAAAATTGCACGTATACACTGCGTATTTAATACCTATCGGAGCTGACTGTGCTCTGTGCGTACGCACGAGTCTGTGTGCGCTATCGGGTTCAACGACTCATATAAATACAGCGATTGTGACATGATTTTAGCGCTCGTGCGTCGTACGATTTCTTTCAAAACGTCAGCCTTTTGAATACATTTAAATGCATCAAGTCGTCGAAAAGTATTCGTTTTCCATGGCCAATTTTTTTTTTTTTTTTTTTTTTCATCGTCGAATTAGACCTGCAATATTTATAGGCGACCGAGTCGGTTGTTGTTTGTTCTTTAAATATGCTCGTTCTCGGGGATGATCATTTGGACGAAGCAAGGGGTGCAGGGCACACAAACGGGCAGAGTACGCGAGTCAGGGCCGACAAATGAAAATGAGGAAAAAAAAAGGAGTCGAGTCGCAGATGACGGGGACTCGTATGAATATATATTCGTACGAATCTCTGGGTGCACGATGCGGAGAGCAGTGCGTGTGCGTGCGCGAGTGCTGCATAATATAAGCATACGCCGCACATTGCAACTCGCGCGCTAAATCGAGAAAAGTGAAGCGTCGTCGTTTGTCGTTCGTTCGCTCGCTCGCTCGTTCGCTTGCGAGAGAGACGGAGAGAGAGAGAGACGAGCGAGGACAGACCTTGGGGCGACGAATATGAGTCTTTTATACTTATAAACCTCTAAGCGAACCATTCTAAAATTAAATGCTCATGCTCTCTCGCTCACGTTTCTCTCGGCTGCGTAATTCATTTCGCGCGCGACACTCGGAGAAAGTCCATCTTTCGCTAAAAGGGAAATGCATCATTCTAGACGTTGCAAATCATTCGCAATTTATCCGGATAGAGGATAGCGTACTATTTTCATATTCAAGGGATGAAGCGTCGCGAGGCGCTCCTGGCGCTGTGGCTGAGCGAACAAAAAAATGACCTTGACTCGCGGCAAAGAAGGAGCGAGCCACGTGCATTTTTTATTAAATAAATGCAGAGCGTCGAGTTGAGCCGATAAGAGCTTCGTGGGCGAGATACGGCACATCGACTCGAAACTCGAAACTCGCAACTCGCAACTCGACGTAGACAATATGTAGCCGCAATTATTAATCATTGGACAAAACTATACTGGCTCGATGAAAAGAAATGAATAGCGCGTAAAGATGGGAAATTGGGAATAATCGAAGCGCTAGGGGGTTCAATTAGACGCAGCCGAGCCGGTGACCCGCTGGGCGCGTGATAAGAACTCGATCTGGCCCGGAGAAAGGAGCGCAGTTGGCAACGGGGCGCCTCGTCAGCCGATCGCCACTCGTCATCGGGTTGAGCGCGTGACTCTCCTCGCTCTCCTCTCTCGTCACTTGCTTCACGCGGGGATATTCCCTACGACTCGTAATACAGGCATCGAGTGGCGTAGGCAGCCGTAAAAGAGTCGAAATTGATTAAAACCTATTGAGACTATTGCGCGATCGTTTGCGCGTCAGCTGATATACACACACACACACACACACATGTGTGAACTTTTTTTTTCCTTTTTTTTTTTATTCCACTCCGAGGCGTACATATGTATGCGTACGCGAGTTAAATTTCAACAGCCAAACTGCATATACGTAAGCGCGTGGCTCTAAATTTGCATGTATTCGGCGTAATACGCGTTATCGCGTAAGAGCGAGCCAATATAATGCAGCGATTGTTACGCTCGGCCGCACGGCAAAAAGGGTCAGCGTATTATAAAATACGAATTTTTGCAGGCCGTCCGTTACGTGCATATATACGCGCTTATAGGCGAGCACACACGACGTGTATAGCTACTTACATATAATATACATAATATATTTCGCGTCATCGACTTTATATATTATGATAATTCAACGGCTTTATGGCGCGCGAGGATCAATTTCTCGGAATACGAGGATGCGTGTTAACCATTCGTACCAAGGTTTTTTACATCCACTTGTTCTCTTCCTTTTTCTTTTCTCGCCGATTCAAGGCTCGAACGACGTGTGAGGGAAGAGATTTTTATTGCGTTTGTTTCCTTCGACGCGGCAGATGGAGGCGATTTCCGGCGCGACTCGCTCCTATAGTCGCACGTGATAAGCCGAGTCGTAGAACGGCGATATCGATCTGGCCGATCCGGTCGCGTGACCGGGCGCTATCGCACGAGCACGCATAAAAACTCGACGAAATTATAATATTTAATCGGTGCCGCGGTGCGTGTGGTGGCCGTCGCCGCCGCGTCACGACTCACATGCTCGAGCGTCAACAGGTGTAGGCAGCAGCATCGCTCGCTACTTGCTCTACTCTGTCTGCATGAGATATAGTTACTGCCTGCGGTGACAAAAGCCAGCGACCTGACACGTGACACGTCCGTAGCGCACTTGCACGCCTACGTCTGCGTCATCGGCTCCTTTCCACTCGTCCCTTTTTCCGATCGTTTTTTTCCCCTATTCAACCAGTCAGAGTCCCGAGCATCTGCGAACGTCGTTGACGCGAGCTCTATCTGCTTTTTTCCTACCAACCAACTCGGAATGTCTTGTCAGTGAGCAAAGGCTATTACAATGCTAGTATAGAGCGTGAAAAAAGCATCGACTATACTCGGATCCTAATCATTTGTAATTGATCGATGCTGCTACAGGAGCGACTCGTGCTTTCACTCGGACGTGTACTTTAGCCAAGGTTTCTTTCTTTCCGTTCTCTTGCGTTATACGCGCACTGGCACAAAGTGCCACCAAGTGCCGGCGATGCAAATCACTCGTAGGCCCGAGTTCTCGGATCGCTGCACGTCTGCGCAGCTCGCAGTCGCTTTTCATGCTAATGAGAGCGAGCTGGACGTACGTGCAGTCGATCTCGCGTTGCGACGGCCGATGTGCCCTACCACTGCTATACGTATATGGAAGGTTTTACGAGGGGAAAAAAACGAGAGCAAAGAGATTCGCCGCGCAGATCGTAAAGGCGCTCGCGACGACGCATTTCTTCACGGGGATGGGTGTGCGTTGGCAGAGTTTGCGTCATTGGCGCGTCCAGCCGAGAGCAAAGAGAGCAAGAAAAAGCAACGATTCCTTCGACGCGTCTCTCGCGCAAAAAGAGAAAAGGCGACGAGTGGGCATGCGTAGCGCTGTCGGTCGCGTGCGTCTCGAACCCTCGCTGTCTACGTCTACCCGACTCGAGCACGTGCAGCTCGTCGCTACGCATGCCTGCCTATACGTGCCCGCATACGCGTCCACATGGACGCATCCACCTGCATCCACCTGTTCACCTTCGCGGCTGTAATTCGAACGTGCCATTTACTCGCCGTGCTCCGGAGCTATAATATACGGTATAGGCGAGCCACGGAGGCGATTCCTCGAACGCGCAGCTATACGCTCGGCTGGAATTGCGACTCTTGCCGGACGAGCGAGCCGGAGCTCGCAACAGGATTCCGATTGATTAGTCATCCCAATTGACGCGCGACCAGCGCAATTGTCGATCGGTCGTGCCGAGCCGCACGCAGATCGCAGCGTGTCAGTAGTCCGTATAAATATCGAATCGGGCGCGCGGAGCTGGCGAATTTTCCGCTATATAGCTGCCGACATAGCCTTTAACGAGGCATTCATATGGCGGATCGATCTCGAGCCGCGAGGCCGCGTTTGCGTCAGTCCGAGAGGGGCCACCCGCGTCGCGTCGCAGCTCCGATTAAAGAGCTCCGGAGCTCGGGGCGGTTCGGGGCGGCTCGGGGGAGCGATCCGAGTCCAGGGGGGCAGCCTACGCAGCCGCGCCATTCTCTTGTCGCCGCAGCGCCAAAGAGCCTACGTGACTTTTCTGACGATCGTTGCAGCGTGTACTTGGACTCTCGCTCTCTTTACGCCTACTTTGCCACGTTACATATGTGCGCGCGCTAAAACTGCAAACAGATACAGCGTTTAAGCTAATTCATATGGATTTATACTGCACGCGCATTATGAGACGTAATCCTTGAATAAATTCGACGCGTGAAAAAGGCGGCAACGGCCGCGGCAGCCACAGCGAAGAAAAAGAACCAAAGCATTGTAAAAAAACGACGAGAGAGAAGAAAACGAGGCAGGAGAAAGATTTTTTTTTTCGTCGATGCACGAGTATGGGGCCTCGGAGAAATGTGTGTCGAGAAACGATGCTCTGGTCGTGCGCACAAAGTGACGCAAGAAGAGCAACACCAACAGTTTTTCGAAGGCGTGCAAACGCGCATGTACATCTCTCGAGAGCCGACGCGGCGACGTGATGCTCGTCACGATTCCCAATTACATATAGCAGCTTGGCGTGTATATTACGATCGTTACTCGTGAAGGGCTGACTTTTGTCACCTCGATGTGCCATTTCGATGCGGCAGCGAGCTGCACTTTTGTACCTTTAGCCTATAGGTACAGCTATGCGAAGTACGGCTAGACGTGCGAGAGAACATTAGCTCTCCGCGCCTCGATGAGCCGATCTACCATACGAACGAACTGAGCCATCGAGCAGCTCCCCGTCTAATTCGAGGAAGTACCAAAAAGTGGCCTCTATACGCGCGCAAGGATATCGTCTCGCATGCCCAAGTTTAGCGGCCGGAGGCGGGACCCTTCGTCGACCATCGGCACAACCGAAAAAATGCTCGGAATTTCGCGCGCGCCTATATATAGCTATACCGCGCCCCACAAAAAGCCACATAGGTACGAGCTAACTCAGGAAATACTTTGCCAAAATTTCGTTTCGTTTCGTTTCGTCTCGTCTCGTCTTGTTTCGTCTCGTCTCGTCTCTCTTTCACTCTCTCTCTCTCTCTCTCTCTCTCTCTCTATTTCTCCTTCGGCTCGACGATTAGAATCAGTAGCTAGAACGATTCACGGAGGCTCGATCCTCGAGCCTTTACAGCAAAGTCTACGGCACATACTACGAGTCCAACTATGCATAGTACTACAGGCTCCGTATACTGCCTCGGCTGGTAGTGAAAGAGAAAAAAAATCTTTGCTTCGTCCAGGTCTCGAGCAGTGTAGGTCTTTCCACGAACGAGCCGTACATATATATAAAGAATGTATCAGCGAGGATATACCTTGTAATAAAATCGGACTATAGGTAGCAACGCCGACTGAATGGATTAACTGCTTCCATTCAAATTTTCAACGGATTTGTACAAGCTTTTTTTTGTGCTCTGCACGATTGCCTGCATCATTCGAGCTCATACATCTCTTACTTAGACAAGCTAGGCATGGCCCATATATTTTTCAACTAATTGCCTTTGGTGATAAGAAACCCTTGCCTTTTTTCAAAAATGATCATTACATGCAGTATTGAGCAAATGTGACCAAGTGATTGTCATCGTACACTTTTTTTCCTACTTTACAGGGTGTTTAGTACTTTATTTCGACTCGATGAAACTTTTGTTACATAATATGCTTGTTCAAACTTCACCATTTAACAAAAACAGTATGAACAAATTAAATCTTTATATAATTTTGTACGAATTACAGAAAATTAATTTTAATTATCTTGCACAGATGCATTTTAAATTTTCATGCATCTAATTAATTATCACACCTAATTAAAACAGTTAATGCAAGAGAAAATTTTCACAGTTCTAAACTATTTTAATCAAATCTTTTATTTTTTAGAATGATTGGCAAGGAAAAGTTAACGTTTATAAACTTGAGTTTTCAGTCAATAGGGAATTCTTAGAAGAAAGGTAACAACATTTTGTTGTATGTGGGGAACAATGGATATTAAAAAAAGTACATATCCTCAATGGACGTAGGCATTCGATGTTATTAGCATTACTGAAATTCGTGCAAGTTAGTCTTTTCGTTCGGTGTCGGGCCGTTGTTACCTTAAATTATTTTTAAACTGTGCGTAAGAGGCCGTTCGCATTGCATCAGAAAGCCACATGCGTTTCCTTCCATTCAAGCTACAATGTATAAACAGCCGCGTAAATATATATACCTCGTGATGCATGCCGGCTATTGAGTTATGAATCAAAGGGTAGCAAATATTTAGCTGATTTCTGCGAACGTACGGCCAACCGCGTCTTCTATTCCAGAACACGTCGATAGTGTGGCTCCGTGTCTTTATCGCTTGATCTTGAATGTGAAATTTCTATTATGCACGTGATCGTTTCAGTGCCTAATTTTGCCTTAGGCAGAGAGAAGCTGACCAGCGTTTAAGCTACGTGACTCGCATCCGATTAACTTCATTCTCAAGGATCTTTCTATGCACCTCGGCTAATGACCTTTTACTTATTATTTACCTGTTTTCATCTTATTATTTCAACGCGAATAATTTGAAAACTGGAATATGTCTTTGCTTACACAAAGTTATAGGTATTATAACATTTTGCAAAACTCGAAAGAAAGAAATTGTCGAGTCATGCTCATCGACAACGTCCACAAGTATTGTTGTGATGCTGTATCTATTTGACTTCAACAACCTATACAATAAACCATAAAAGTAGTCAATCAAATAATCAGACAAAAGTATGGTAAAAGTAGTAACTTATTTTCATTTTGAAACTTCTTTTTATATTCCTCAAAACTAATTCTCCTTTAAAAATTATCTTATTGACAGCTACGATTTAATTATTTCTGTTAAAAGCATAATAAGTTATAGCACCCATTTACATTGCTTTCAAAGATTGAACAGTTTTAGTACTACTGGTCGATACAAAAAGCGAATATAAAAACTGAACTTTTTTTCAATGAATCATGCTCATTTTATTGATGCATTCACACATGATAGTATATTTGTAGTTTGAAATGATAATGTACTTTTCGTCATTTTTTTTTATTACTTTTGATTGAAAATACAAGTTTCATGGTTCTGAAATAACGTATTTAA
The DNA here is from genome assembly GCF_000599845.2 of Trichogramma pretiosum. NCBI lineage: Eukaryota > Metazoa > Arthropoda > Insecta > Hymenoptera > Trichogrammatidae > Trichogramma > Trichogramma pretiosum. Next base: position 2,637,593 of record NW_019641672.1, read on the forward strand.
AAAATTGAAATATAATTTTAGTGATTAATAAATTGATATGACGCTTACTTTCCTGCTTCCAATTGTATCATGACATTCGTCGAAGCGTTCGTACATCTTTTATTGACATTAATTACTCTCAACATAATTTTCCTCGTATTAAAAATCAATTGATTTTATCATGATAATGAAGTTAAAATAGAGAAAAGTTGCTTCAATTTTTAATGATTAAAAAACTATATGACTTAAGCATTGTACAATGTACATAGGTCCCCAAGAAAACTCTTAATTTCTCATTCTTAATTACGTTTGCTTTTTATTAAAACTTTTATTGTATCAATGTCAACATGCTGAGATTTTTATACTTTCTTGCTTTTCATAATTTGCAAAACGCATTTGATTTGTAGCATGATCAATTTAGGCCAACTTGCATCGCTCGTGTTAATGCGTGGCAGGTGGTAATTGTCCCAATAAATATAACATTTTTTTAGATACGTCATTTATGGAAGTTGTAAAAAATTGAGAATTAAATGAATTAGTTAATCATAAAATTATATTCTAATTAATGAAGCGCGCTAATAATGGATACGCAATTGATAAAATGCAAAGTTGAAAGTCAGACATGCGTTAAAAAGCATGAATGAGTCGCAACCATAAGTCTCATTCAACGAGTCGGATAAAATGTGTCAATTAATTAATTTTCAGAAGCGTGAGCCGAGGCGCTGCGATTTTTTGCCAATCCTTGCTAAAATTTTGACCATTCGATCGAATGGAAACGCTTCCGTCAACAGATAATGTCGAGCATGCATAGTGTTACAAGAAACGAGGTAGGTAAGATGGCTCGAGACGAAATTGCCCCAAGCCAGCTAATATATTATATCGAGCATAAATTAGAGGACGCGTAAACGGTTGCTCTCGGGGTCGGCACACACGAAATACGACAGTCGTACGATAATGATCGGGGTATTTAGAGCGCTTATGCATGCGAGCTGCGAGAGAGAAAAGTCAGAGAGCGTAAATGGGTACTAATTCGGGCCCTTGAGCTGCGAGCCTCTCTGGATCTTACCGCTTCCAGCCGACCGTGCGATTTGTTGAAAGTTCAATAGGCACATGCCTCGAGCAAGTCCGAGTGCAAATTGTACGGATAACTGTTTAGCCGCTGTTATCTGCCCAGTGCTCGGCGTTTGATGCGCGACGATGATGCTGCTCACTGCTGCTGCCCAAGCCTGTAGCCACTGTCAGCAGTTGCACACGCCAATAACTCCGATCGAATTCAACGACATTTTTACACGTTCGAGTCGTTGGGTGAATTGTCGAGGGTGAACGGGATTTAGCCACCGAGAGCTGGTTGCGTTGAGCTCGTTAAGCAATTAACATTTTTAAACGACGATTCTTCAATCGTCTCTTATATCATGATTTCATATACGTGCAATGAGATACTGATTTCGTCTAGATTGCTAACTCATATAGCAGCAAGAGATTGCAGCTTAAATCTATATTATCACCCCGAGGATTATTTTTTAAATTCCAAAAACATTTTCGCAGCCCTCGAAAGCATTACAACATTTTTTCTTTCGTTTTCTTTTCGTTACAAAATATCGATTCATGAAGATAGGACGTTTGAAAATCATGAGCCATTGAATCAGTCACCATAACCAGATTAATTATACCCATGTGATTGTTTGAGGACAAATTACTATTTCTAAACGCCTACGAAATAAGGAAAGAAAAATGAAAGGCTCAAGAAACGCAATGATAAATAGCCAGTTGAATATTGAACTTTGATTTACGCAGGCAAAATCTCATTTAAAATCGGATATGCTTGAGTCGATTACTCATCGCAGGTGTATTAATCCTCACATTCAATTATTTTTGACTACACGCGACGACAAGGTGGCTTTATTGATACATTTACATTCGCCTCTCAAAAAATCCGAATTCGAATTATCATATGTTAATACATTAATACAATTTGATCCTCATCTCAAAGATAAGTTTTACTATTAAGATTTAAATGTCTGATGGATTCGTCATTCAATTTTGAATTTGCGTAAAACTTTTATTATCAAGTTGTAATTGTAAAAAATAGACTTGAGTATATTGCGCATGATTGCCACGCTATTTTTAGCTACTTATCTTTTCAGCCATCAAATATTATGTCAAGATTTTAATAAAACTATACAGCTTCAGTGATCTTTAATGCAAAGTACTTCGATTTAAGGTTTCTTAGAACTTCAGTGACGCACAGTTGAAAAAACTTTGATGTGTTTACTCGATGTACATTCATTTTTTATCTCATCGACGTATTTATTTAAGCGTTCATTTTCTAAGATTTTATAGATATATTAATTAAAAATTGAATCATCATAAATGAATGTATGTACACATAAGCCTATAGAACCCGTTCAAACAAAACCGACTTTCTTTTTTATAAATATTTTGCTTGCGTCACAAAATTATTATCCGTTACTTGAAATGTAGAAGATTAGTCGACTCTACTGAAACACAAATTGGACTCCAGCAAAAATTGAAAACCAAAGTGGGCAGAGCAAAATTTTTCTTTTTTTTTTCTTTCATATTAAATGCTCGTTAAATTGTATTTACCGATAAAAAGTAAAATTCAAAATAAATTGTCTACGTTACCGATTGTGTTCAAAAGGAAACCACGCTTACTCGCAATTTATCGATTTTTTCAATACTACAGACATGTGCTGCCATCTGTATAATATTAATCCGAAACTCATTGAACTACGTCTGCTACCAGTTTTGGATAGATACAACAGACAGAATAGAAACGTCGAAAATGGCCAAAGCTCTAGGTTTAGATAAACTTGTCAATTTCTTCAGAAGTATCAAACACAATGGTGGCATACTCGGCAGCTTGCGTACTCTTTACAGGTTTGACTGATTTGTGTGAATATACATTAACATTTGCCCGTCAACTATAATTTTTAATTTGCTAGGTTAAGTTACCAATGTTATGAAACAGATATTTTTATTTTTCCTCTTATTTCCAGAGTTGACGAGCTCAAGTTTGGAGACTTGATTGGTGAAGATAAATATGGAAACAAGTATTATGAAAACAACATGTATTTTTATGGTAAGACTTTATTCAACTTTCAATCACTTTAGTTGATGTTTTTACTGTACAGTAACTTGTCAATAATATTAATAATTTACAGGCCGCAACAGATGGGTCATCTATTCTCCTCGTGTCCATATGAATTACGATGCATCACAAGTCCCAGCTGAATGGTATGGGTGGCTGCATTATAAAACTGATTTGCCACCTTTCAAAGATCCAAGCCGACCAAAGTACAAATGGATGGTAGACCATACCCCTAATCTATCTGGAACTAACAAGGCTTATATGCCTTACAGCACCGTCAAGACTAAAATTGAAGCTTGGCAACCAAAGGATTGAGATTGTAACATAGAACTTGTACAGTTTATCTAGGTATAATTTATATTACAAATTTGTTGAGTGTTGATAACTGGTTAAATTTGATTTTACTTTTGAGATACTTCAATGTATGAAAACAATAATCAAATACAATAGAATTCTGAAATGGTATAATAATTTATGAATAATTATAATTGATATGAAAACCCTCTACTCAAGTATTATACAGCATTGAATATTTGTTTTTTGTTCTGTTGTGATAAATTTCATGTTTCTAATTCCTTATTTATAATGTTTGATTCTACTTAAATTTTTTTTTTTTACCATTATGTATTTTGATATATTTATTTTCTTATATTCATGTAAAAGTTTCATTGTATGATTTGAAAATAGAAGTATCAAATGAATTTTTATCTAATAGTTTTGGTTTGAAATTTTTCAATTGCAGAAATGAAAGTGTTGGTATAATTTTCACCTTAAATCGTTTCATCTTAATTTGGCATTGATTAATCTAACAAAATAAATGGCGGCCTTTTATCAAATTGACCAGTTTATTCAAACGATGAAGTGCTGAATTTAATTGTCCGGAAATAATGGAAAATGAAAAATTTTGATTAAAAATTAGAGAAACTGAATCAAAGGTAGTGTTTTGAAATTTTAATTGACTCTTGAGCAAGTAGTAACAAAATGAATTAAAATTAAAATTAAAATTGATCGAAATAAGTGCAATGAAAGGTGAAATAAGAAGGATGAAAGGTTCGAGAATGGTGGCTGGGCTAGGGCTTGGCGGTCGCTGCTCTTACACGTACACTTGCGGGATAAATGATTGCTGTTGGTCTTTGGCGCGCGTAGTTAAAGCCAAAAGTTGTTACGGCAAAGGCGGAGGTTGAGAAATGGTGTTGAGAGGCATGCAGTGTACATGCTATATCGGAGCCGGCGGGACTCGAAGCTAATTGAAGGCATACGTTATCCCCAAGACTTTTGTCGCCCGAGCTCGCAGCTGACACGTGTGTAATTCGCCGCGCTCAAGTGTATGCGCGCTAACGGAAAATTATTGACTTACTTAGAGGAAAAACCACCGCATCGGCGTTAAGTGCAGTCTAGCCCGAGCTCGCAAAGTTCAGTGTCTCCTCTTATTAGATTAAAACTCAGCCGAGAGCCCGGAGCGCCGGCTAAAGCGCGCCGCATCTTATCGCGTCGTGGTTTTCGCGTCTTTATATACGCGCACGGGGGTGTGTTTTTACATATGAGCACTTTGGCGAGAGAAGAAGAAAAAAAAAGCGCATGAAAAATCACCAGCTCCTCGCGGAGGACATTTGTTTTGATTTTGCCGGGGCGCGGCGTATCGTCGCATTACCGAGGGGGGTAATCATCGCTTCCGATGTAAAACGACGACTCGTGCCTCGGATAAAAAGCCGAGGGAAATGATGGCGCGCCGAGCGAAAAAAGGCGTATTATTAAAGGCGCGAGAGAAGAAGCGGAGCTTTCGGATTGAGTTAGACAAAGTTTCCTCTTTCTCGCCGAGTGTATGTGCAGCTCCACAGCGGCAGTGCTCAGGCAACTCTCGGCAAGGGGCTGTGTATGTAGCGTACAATAGGAACAAGGGAGCGAACAAGACTACACGCAGCAAGCGCAGGAGGATAATAAATCAGGCTTACGCCCATTAGTAATATGGCGCTAGCTGCTATCGCTGCACAAGATTATTGTCTCTCTCTCTCTCGCTGACTCGTCTGGGCTCGTTGAAAATTCGCGGATGATATCGCAAAGCCGCCACCGAGCGCCGACCATTGTCGTGCCAGCGACACGTGTCTATCTCGTAGCTATTTTCCAACGCAGCAGATAGGCTTTTTTATCTTGACCGTGTATACTAATACGCGCGTGCATTCGTACAGCACTCGTCGCTACGTTTCCTTCGCTTTCTTTCTTTTTTTTTTTTACAAATCGAACCGAGTTGGCCATATTTATTTGCATGCGAGCGCAAAGCTGCAATCGAGTGATTAATATTACGAGACTTGGGCGGCAAGTTTCCGAAGCGTTTCGACTTGCGACGCTTGGCTCGAGCTTGAATTTGGCCCCGCGACGATCGCACTCGCTACGTGCGGCAATATCGACGCCTCGATAAATTTATCGCTTCCAGCTCTTTTCTCGCTCGCTCTCGCTCCATCTCGCAATTCCAAGCGGACAAAATCAATGAGAGCGAAAATTTCACGCCTTGTAAAATGCGCTAATTATGCAGCTCTCGATGTGCCGTGTTTGGCCGAGAAAAAGCTCCGCTGCTTTCGTATACGGATCGCAGGGGGGTGGGAGGGAGCGCGAGGAGGGGAAAGTCGAGCTCGCTCGCCCGCGCGCAGATAGCGAAAGCTCGACATTTTTATGAGAGCAGCGGCGGAGGTGGGCGCGATGCGATTTACGCCCCCTCCCGCACGCGGCACGCGAGATTCGATATCTTCGACTGCAGAGGCGAAATGCCAAAAAAATGTCAAGCTCCGCGGGGAAGCTCAATCATGCCTCTCGTCTGTGCGTGGCTCTGCCGTATACGTATCGTGTGATTGTACAGCCAGTGTATGACTCGCATATATTTGTACGTTATTACATTCGCCGCTCCCGGATTACTCGCTCGCGACCCTTTTATTAAATTAATCTACTGTTTAGTAAATTGATGCGCGCAACTCGTCGGCGTCCTGGCGCGGCTCGCAGCCTGGAGGGGCGGACTCCGGGGCGAAACATTACAATATTAACGATCTATCGCCCGGCGTATTTATCGTTTACTCTCTCGACTTTTGCCGATAAATATATACATACATACCCGTGTATTATTTTCCGAGCCTGAACTTTTTTCATACTTTGCTCGCTCTCTCGTAGGCGCGCGCGCGCGCGGGAGAAAAGTTTTTTTACAGTTATGTTAGCTCGTATACTTGAATTCTTCATTCGACTGCTGCATGTAGCGCCTTTTATATGTAATGTAAGTACTTAGGGCCGCCGGCTCGACTCAGGGTGCAAGGAGCACGCTGTTTTATTAATACATGCCCTTTTCTTCCCTCCGCCGGCTCGAGCTTGTAAATCCTCTCATTGCGAGCCAATTTATACTTTTCAACTCGTTTTCCCTCCCACTCAGCCCGCCTCGTTTTGACGGCCCAGCCTATCGCAGCTTTTTCTGCGCCGTACTTTTTTCTTGCGCCACTACGTGCATAGTGCAAAAATTAAAGGGCTGCTCTCCAAGTTCGAGGAGCGCCAGGGGCAAGACCATCGTAAATCAAGTAAAAATTACCTATTCTCTGGCTTGAGATGAAGTTTTTATAATTCGCTCCGCTTTCTGATTGCCCCGGAGATAGAACGAGAGTAAAAAATGAATTATTCCTCTCTCGTTGTACGTTCTGCGCGTTGCTTGCAGATATTGGCGAAGGTCCGCTGCTCCATTTTTTTGCGAGACGCTAACTGTTTTTCAGTAATTAATCAACGTTGAAGCTTAATTAGTATGCCAAATCGATCGCTAGTTTTGTTTGCGCTAAAAAAAAAAAAAAAAAAAAATAAAAAGTCCACGACTCGGATGAAAGATCAGGATAAACAAGTGCGGCTGTGGCTAGGAGCATCCGGACCTTTGGCAAAGTAGCCTCGAGGAAGCATCCCATATCGCCTCGATCGAGGGGAAATCGCCCTTTTCGGATTTTTTCCAATCCAGGGAAGATTTAATCAGTGGAGCGCAGAAAGAGCGAGAAATCAATCGAGCACGAAGGAAACAGTAATAGTCGGCAGCAGTAGCAACGGCGGCGTCGACGACATAGAAAAAAGTCATTGTGGCAGAAGGCCAGGCCAGGCCAGAAGCGGGCCTTTGGTTAGAGTAATAGTATAGATTATAGACTAGACAGCATAAGAGCCAAAGTGGCGAAAAGAGCATCTCTAATACAAGGCGAATTGCCGGAGACACGCATGTGATACAAGGGTAAAAATGACGTTTTTGCCGTAGTCGCGTCGTTTACGCTAATGGACTGGGATGGGGACGAGGATACGGATACATATACGTGTATGTGCTGTACGTATATGCGCCCAGGCTCGGGTGAATAAATGCACTCTACGCATCAGCTGTCCTATTGTTATCGTATTGGCCATTTATTCGATATAATTTTTTTTTATATCATCGTATTCGTTATATTTATATATATATATATATTTGTATTTATAATTCATATAATTTTTCGTCGCGCGTATTTTATACAGTATATAATCTATATAATCGGTAAAATAATATAATACACAAGCCGATGCGTCGGGATTATTTTCAATCGTTTACATAATTATAATAACACGTATGTATAATTTCTTTGTACAAATTTTTTTTTATCCATTCGCTCGTTGTATATTCCAGCGGTTATTTACAGTAGTTGTACAACACATTCATTCATGTCCTAATAAACTGAAAATTCATATATAAATAATCTATCTATACTTACACGGTACTGTACAAATGTCGTATCGTATTTATCACGTATGCATGTCGTCAAAAAGTGTTGGCTATAAAAATTGCCGAAATAAAAAGCCGAGCAGGCTGACATCTCGTTATTGCTTGTATTATTATTTCTTTAAACTTGCGCGTCCGCTTCGTTGCAGCATATATCGTTACAAAGAAGAATAACAATACGATGTCGTCGCTCGCCTCGATAAGATTTCTCGATACTCGTGGACAATTTGGCAAAAGTGTTGGATTCGGCAGCAAACGAGGCAAGTTGCGAGCTCCAGTCCATACGAGTACGCGCGTCATGGGTAATAAGCACGCAAAAAGCTCACACTCGCGTACGGCGTGCGTACGTATTTGTTTGGCCGTGATTACAATATAATGACGGAAACGATAGTTAGAAAAGACTATGAAAATCAGAAGACGAGGAAGACGAGGACGACGAGCGTAGGACGATAAAAAGTCTGCATGCCTTGGGTACGATGAGTGCGGAATTAAGCAGTATAGCTAAAGGGTGGGGTCTATGTACAGCGGGACTATGTAGAGTGCGATGGTTTTCGAGAGTGTTTGTGTGTGTGTGCATATAGCAATAATATCAAACCATGTGTGTTGGTGTGAGTAAAGTGAGAGGGGCTGGGTATAGGTAGCTAGAGGTAGGTACGTATATATGTAAGTATGGATATATATGTATGTAGGTATGCGTAATATGTACAAATGCACGTCGTCGTCCCGTATAGTAGCTGTGTGTGTGTGTAGCGAGGTTGCGCGCGCGCAAGCCGCAGACTACAAGAGGGTAGCCGCTCCGCTCTATCTCTCTATCTGTCGTCCTCGTTCGCGAGGAATATGGGTGGTGCTCGGCTCGCTCCCTTGCGAGGCCACGCCTCTCTTTTTCGCGCTCGGCTCGTCCGACGTAGGCAAGGGCGGCCCTCTGGATCAGTACTGCTGCTGACCGAGTTCCCGTCTCAGGCGCTTGGCTGCCGTTTCGGCCGACGAGCCGGACGACGAGCTCGAGCCCGAGGACGAGCCCGTGGTGAGCTGGAGGCCACCGTTGCTGCTGCCCAGCATCTGGTGGTGATGCTGCTGCTGATGTTGCTGTTGCTGATGCTGATGCTGCTGGCCGTGATGCTGATGGTGCCCGTGATGCTGGTGGCTCGAGGGCGCCTCCGAGGACTCGGGGTCGTCGCTGCACAGGTCCTCGGGCTCGGCGCTGCCGACGCCTTCGACCTCCTCCTGGCGTCGCTTCGCCGTCGCCATCTCGGCCGCGTGCTTTTTCCGCCACTTGGTCCGTCGATTCTGAAACCAGACCTGCAACACAACGGAAACCCAAAAGCCCTATAAAATCACGCTTTTTTTCTCGCTCTTTCAACGGCTAGCTCTTATACTTCTACCGCTCGCATGGCCTAGCAGGCTTTAATTTTCGACTTTTTATACCCCGAGACGTCTCTTATTTTTTAATTCGCTCACGAGGAAGACGGCAGCGTTCGCATATCTTTAATTTAGGCACGCGGTGTACTGCTGTTGTTTTCTCTCTCTCTCTCTCTCAGGCTCGATCTCTGCGGCCGCGTGCAATCTCCGAGGCCAGCGCCAAGCTATTATATTCCCTCGGCGCCCGTTACCTTAATTAAATACATTGTTGCGGGCGACGTAGCAGCACTCCATATATACACACCCAAGCACAGCTGACGGCAAATTATTATTCGCCTCCGTATACGCTACATAATGCCGTAGCTGCTGGAATTTTATTTATTTATATGCAACTCGTCAATTTTCGCTGGCAGCTACGGATACGCTGACTCGCCTATGTGTATGAACCTGCACTCGCAGTAGCTGCTACTTAATGGCTTTTGTTTTTTCGCACATTTCCCAGACATTTGCCTGGAAGCCTTGTAAACATAACTAATTAAGCCCTTTTATGCTTATGGGGTCCAGAATAAGAGAGTAGTTGCGTACACGTATATCTATATCTATATATAGGCGGGCTTTAATGCGCGCGAGGCAACAAATTTCTTGCCGGCCGTGGCTGCTCTCTCCGAGCTTTCTTCCTTCTGCCTGTATATTAATGTGCTTTTGCCGCACTTAAGCCTCCTCGGTGTATATTACACGCATTGTTATTACGAGCTCTGCCTAATGAAATCAGATGAATTTCCTCGAGGATTTTATATTCGCGTTAGAGCACCTGACCACACCCTGCGCACGACTGCCTGTCGACGATATCCCCCCTTTTAATTCTTTTTTCCATTCGTCGACATGTATGCGTTGTAAATTCGACTGGTCGAGTAGCCGGTACTGTCGGCGCGTCGGCTGAAAAATAGTCGATCGATCATTTCGATATACGAGAGAGAGATTATGTGGCCTTTAGCCCGCTCTCGGGCCAATGATGCGACACACGCGCGTTATTCCACGGAGAATCCCTTTTCTCATATTTTTGCTGAGCTCGTCCGCAGCAGCGGCGGTGGCGGCAGCGCGCAACCAAGGGGAATTTACAAAAAAGCAACGCAACTGGCGTCCAAATTCATGTACATATTAAATAAAACTTTTGGCTGCGCCACAGAGAGACAGAGACATTATTACATACATAAAATGCATATGTGAGGTTGCGCGGCGCACTACGCCAGCGGTTGTTACGCGGTAAAGCAGATAGTACACGTACTATATGTATGCAGCATTACATATAGGAGAAGCGGCGTCGGCTTGTGTATTATATGAATCAGAGAGCGACGCTACTACTGGCTTGCTGCTATTGCTGCCGCTGCTGCCTTTTTTTACTCAAAGCTCATATTTACAGGCCTCGAAGCTGAGATCGCTCGATATTCAAATTGCCAACGATAGAGAGTGAGAGAAGCTGCTGGCGGTGGCAGTTATTTTCAATTGGCTATGCGTTGCGCGTACTTTGACCGGCGATTTAATTAAACGATAAAATCAAGCAGCGAGAGAGAAAAAGAATCGAAATGAGTGACGACTCGCTATATCGTACTGTATAACGTATACAACGACGCTACAGGCCAAGCTCCAGTTTGGCAGTGTACATGTGCGCGCCTACACACCCGAGCAAGATGAAGTGGTAATAATGTACGATCGAAGATCAGCTCCCATACATGGATCGCCGCGACGAATAGAAAAGCACGAGAGCACAGGTGGGCTTTTATCGTCCTGTGTGCCCCCGGCCAAGCTCTATACCACTGGCACTGGCTGCCTCGACGGCCAAAGGCGCGGACTCGGCAGGAAAAGCCGATAATGCCGTCTTTCGTATTCCGTTCGAGTCTCTCGCCTCTCCAGCCTTTACCCTCCGATCCCCCAATAACAATCACAATAATACCAATAATAATAATATTGAGAGAGAGAGAGACGAGCTGTACGACTCGAAGCGATTCCGTATTCCCGAGGAATCAAATTTCGCGAGAAAGGAAAAAGAAGATTTTACGGTCGCAGCTTCGGTCGTGCGCGCAGAACGCGAAAACTCGAGCTGCTGCCAAGAAAGCAACCAAGTCCCAGCAGCGACTCGTGTGAATTTTAGACATTCATCGACGTTTCCGTCGCCGCTTCGAAACCATTGGTCCGGAAAAACTTTTGAAATATATTTAGAGAGAATCGCGTTCGGCTCAATTCACGCGTACATTTTACGATAATCATATAACCCGATGCCTTTAAAAAGCTGCATAGTACGCGATGGGCAAAGAGCTGCTTAGGCCACGGATAAAGCCAGTAGGGGGTGTCAGGTGGGTTCTCTCTCTCTCGCGTTAGATTTGCGGCTAAACACAGCGGCGACGAGCACTCGGAGATGGATGACTTTCTGCAATAAAAAAGTCGAGTGCGCCTCGAGCCGTTGGTATATATAGCTGCTCTTGTCTCGAGTAATAGTGTCTATCGTAGCAACAGCAACAGCGGTTAGAGCCAAGTGAGCTCGGAGCTTAGATAATCCTGATTTAATAAATCTAACAGTTGTGTGTCTGTGCTTGTACTGTCCGTCCGTGGAGTCGAGGCTTTTCTCCCCCTTCTAAAGACGCGCTGTACATACAGAGACACACTGGTAGCATCGAGCTATTATGCGGCAGCAGCACACGCCCGGCGTGACTGATGCGATGACGAAAGAGAGATACACGGGCAAAAAATGAGCAACGAGGACGAATAATCTCAAAAGGAGCGCGCGCGTTATGATCAATCTCTCTTTTTTTTCTCGCTACTAATTGTTTTTGCTTTTGCCGATGAAGTCGATCCACGATGCCCAGCTCGGGCGGATTGTCTTAAATAATGATGCTTTTACTCTGTCGCTGCTATATAGATGCGTAGGTCGAGCAAAGAGAGAAATGAATGCGTTTGAATGTGTATCCCGCTGAGTAGATTCTGCGATGGTAGAGTAGCGAGATGAGACACGTCCCCTTGGGCGCACACACATTATCTAGTGCGACGAGGCGGCGGCGGCCATTCGTTTCACTTGGCTAGGCCAAAGTGTAAACGATCGAGCCGGCAAGTGCATGGCTAGCTCGTTGAATTATTAATACAGGCGAGCAAACGATCGAGTAACGAGAAGGCCGAGGACGAAAAAAGCTCGCGACGCCTCGTTCCATCTCCATTACGAGTTAACTGGAGAAAAGTGCGCTTACTCGCTATTCCGCATCGAGCAAAAGTACGAGCGAAAGGTCGTGCTTCGGCGTGCACAGGATGCGCGAGTCTCTTTTGGCACTTGGCGTGCGGAGCAGAGAGTCGAGCCTGTGTCGGTTGTGGCGGCTACGGATGTGATTAATGAGCCTAGCTATACGGTGGCGAAGAGAGCAGCGCGTCGTGCGTGCGCGACGTTGAGCTTGTATGCGTAGCTATACAACAGCGTCTGCTAATTGGCGTCATCGATATTGGTCGATCAGTCGCCTGGTGTGCGCTCCCGTGTTCCTCCCTCTCTTTTTCCCTCTCCCTCTTCTTTCGTGTGTACACATATATATGTATATAGCCGATTAGAAAGCCGAGCACGAGAGACGAGTGTAAGCATCCCCTAAGCATCGAGCTTCCGTATATATACATCGAACTCGATCGAGCCATAGCACGGTTATGCGCGCGTATTGTGTGTCACCCCTCGACATAATTAAGGGGGCCGTTTGCTTATATCCAAGCGCATATACATACTACCTACTACATACTCGTACTCTCTCTCATTCTGTGCGCAAAACTGTGCAATCTGCGATTCGCCGCTCACGACAAGGAGAAAGAGGGTGTAAAATATAATATACAATATCTCACGAGCCAGCGCTAATATATGTGATTCTTTTAATTATCCTAAGCGACTCGAATATTATAATGCACGTATCGACGCGGGAGGCGAGTATCGTAAACACTCGCTACCCGCCGAGGCATTAACTACAGCCCCGGAGTGGGTGATAAATCCGATGCGCGGCCCCGATACATTCTCCATATAACTCGATTAGCCCGATCCTGCTGGGGGGCGTCACGCTCTTTTAACCTTTCGCGCTAGCCGAGGCGAGCTTTTAGCGCTATTGCATTGCTTTATAATATAGCGCCTCGATTGCCTACCTTCACTTGTGATTCCGACATGCCGAGGGCGTAGGCGAGCTTGGCCCGCTCGGGACCCGCCAGATACTTGGTCTGCTCGAACGTCTTCTCCAGGGCGAAGATCTGCTGGCCGCTGAACGTCGGCCTCGTGTGCTTCTTTTTGCCGGGCTCGTGATCGGAGCCGCTGCCGCCGCCGTGGCCGACTCCGCCGCCACCTCCACCGCTGGCCATCGCCTGCTGTTGGCAGCCAAGCTGTTGCGACACTGCAAACGTTCAACCATTAAACACTTTTTTTTCTTTCATATTTGCCTATCGCATCTTTTACCCCCGCCTCACTTTTCTGCTGATCACCGCATCAAACAGAAATATTTACTTCCAATCGATTGGCCGTTTGTTATTTACTGCTTTGAGAATGCACCATACTCTTTGACAAAAACATTCCATTGCCAAGAACTCAAAATTGAAGAATTCTTACGACAACCCCCACTTGTTTTTACTTTGAGTACGTCATAATGAGTCTGTGCAACACTTGAAAGCATCGGCCATGGTTCTTGTATTAATTTCATCTCTCCTATTATGCTCTAAAATAATATTGATATTCTCAAGTGGTACTATTCTTATTATAGCGTACTTAAAGTAAAAATAAGTGGGGGTTGTCGTAAGTATTATTCAGTTCTTGCCGCATACCTGAACAACTTCTTGGTAATATGTTTCAGTTTTCTATTCACGTAATATTTTCTTATCTGAATAAGGTGGACACATTACAACAACAAAATGCACTATTCATGGTTAATTAGATAGTTTCAATAACACTTGTCAAAACTTACTGTTTTCATTCTAAGAGTTGATATATTTATTTGCTCTTGAAACATTTTTTAGTTATACTAAAATCTCGTACTTTTCGATAGCCGGAAAAATGCTTTACTTGCTTTCAAATGGGTATAAGCATTTTTCAAGCGCCGGTCCTCTAAAGGTTAATGATATTAAAAGTGTCAATTTAGCGGTCGAAATAACTCATAATATTATTGTCGCACGTATTGCGAACTCAATTTTCATACATATGTAATGAAAATTATTTTTGCTACTGAATAGATTTCTGTAAAAATAAAATGTTAAAATTGAATTTTTTGTTTTTGATGTAAAATTATATTTTTTTAAATCAGGAAACATGTCCCTAGTACTTTTTATTTTTTAATTAGTCCAGCATACATCTATACTGCCTTATCATTCAAAAGCCTTGTGAATCTGAATGGAATCTTTGACCAATTTGGACCGTAGGGATCTCAAAAGCTTTCTAATAATATTTTCCTCCATTTAAATGTAACAAAATTTCAAGAAAAGGCTCGAAAAATTTATCGTATACTAAAATTATCAAAAAAAGTCGAAAATATATTTTTTTCTGTAACACTTACTGTTAGATTTTGAGACTGGCAGATTAAATAAGTAATTTAATCCAAAATCAAAAAACATTTAAATGGAGGAGAATATTATGACAAAGCTTTTGAGACCCCTGGGGTCCAAATTGGTCAAAAATTGCATTCTAATTCATGTGTCACGGGACTTTGGAATCATAAAAAACTTGAAAAAACATAATTTTGCATCAAGAACCAAAAATTCAATTTTAACTTTTCAAATTCCCAGGTTTTTTTTTCAAATCGACTTTTTTTAATTTCCGTGTCTTGTGTCTTCCGATCATATTTTCCTATAAAATCGACCACCGAATCTGCAACTGATATCTGCACGAGTATGCGGATATATGTATGTGTAACGAGTTTTTTACCCCTATTATTCTTTTTTCATTTTCCACAAAGATAAAGTCAAAAAAAGTTTCATCTCGATCAATTTACATTTCAAAATATTATTAGAACTTTTCATAGTCTTTTTGGAATTTTTTTCGAAAGTCGGTCTTGGAAAAACTTATTAAATTTAAATTTTTAGGGCTCGTTCGATAAAATCGGGCCTGAGGCATTTAAGAAATATTTTTTCACTTCAAAATATTGTACTAAAACTTAAGGTTGATTAATTTGAAAGCATTGAATTCAAAGGAGTTATAAAAAAGAATTAACTTAAAATATCGAAGTACTATATTTTGGTGCAAAGTCACCCGAAATATAAAAGTTAACATTTTTCTTAAAATTTATTCCCTTGGCTCTATAGATGCTTACTAGAACCGCTTGTACTATAACGCTCTAGTAACTATTACTCGCACAATTAGTTCTGGAGACTATTTGACAATTTCATTGTATATTGATCCAAGGGATTTTTAATAGGTCGGCTCGTTATTGTTTAATACAGAATAAATGAGAGCATAATAAATAATAGTAATCAAAATCTGTAATATATAATTCGAAAATTTCTTTGAACTTGTATCAAATCTTTCAATTAAATTTTTTTCTCAATTCCCTTTGTTAAATACTATTCAAGAGAAACTTCAAAAAAAATTTCGACCTTTAGATTTTAGAAGACCCTACCAAAATATACGGTCTACCACCAAAACCCATAACGAGTAATTCAATTCAAATTTAGGATCGATAACATTTTTTAGTGCAAACTCTTGGTTAATGTATTGGCACCGGTTTTTTATTTGACGCTCGTCCAAACTTGAAAGTACTTACACATTAATTGAAATAATGGAATAAAAAAAATTAAAATTATTTTTCAGTTATTTGGCAATTAATCAAGCTACGCATGAGGAATAATTTACTCTAATTCAATTTTTCGTTAAGTTAGGTTCTCATAAATTTGAAATAATCACAAATTAAAGAACATTTCAGTTGTTATGTAATATTTTTATGCAGAAGTTGAGTATAAAGTGGATACTTATTGTCGTGAAAATTTGTTAATCGTTAAAAATGATGAAATCTTTAAGCATCAGTCCTTTTTACCTTCTCATTTTATTGTAATTTCTTTCGCTTGATTACTCGCTAGTGCAGGGTAATATTATTAAAAAGCAGAATGAGTGACTTGCGACAGAAATGGCGAAGGTCGCGTTATATTATCGTAAAGATAGGAAGAGAATAGTATATAGTGTCAAAAATGGAAAAGATGTGCTGTATTATTAGGCAAAATCTGTAGATGTGGCGGCGAGAAAATAAAAAAATGCCAGTCAGATTTGGTCGAGAGTCTTTCACGCGAGACACGTATAGATACTCACACACGCGCACGAAATAGAGCAAGTCGTGCAGACACGCACGTTGTGCGCGTGTATAATATATAATATGCGTACATGTGTGAGTGCCTGCTGCTACTGCTACTCAATGCGTTACAACACAAGGGTGAGCTCGGCGCGCGGAAGCTCCGTTTAATTTAATAAAGCAATTTGTAACGGAATACGAAACGAGGCAATAATGGCCGTATAGAGCTGCGATATAGTTGGCTAGTACCACGGCATGCGGATGCCTGGAGGGAGGCGGCAGCTAGGCGAGAGAAAGAGAGGCAGCAACGAAATTTCGCCTTGTCTTAACGAGCTGCTCACCGCACTGACTCGCGCACGGAGCATGAAATTTCCCGCCAGTGTGTGTGTGTGTGACCCGTAGATAATCGTCCGCTGCGATCTTTTGTCCGCAAGCCTCGAGCTCGCAGCTTAGTCCGGTAAAACACATGCGGACACGGCCGCTTGCGAGTCGAGCCGACCTTATTTTCTTTACGCAGACGCGGCGAAAGAGGCAGAAAAAGACGGAGCGCGAAGCCTCGAGAGAAAGAGATGGAGCAGTGCGAGAGAGGAAAGTCGCCCCCCTACTTGTTTCTAGACACACATACACACACACACATACATATATTCAATATCATGCTCGGGAGCGACGACGACAAGCCGACGAACCCTCCCGCAAAAAGCCCTCGGCAAACTGTTTTATCTCTCTTTGTTGTACATGTCCAGCAGGCGGCAAACTCCTGCCATGGCGCACGAAGCTCCTGGACACATCCGCAAGCTCCCTCGCAAGCTTTTTCGCGAGCTATCACTTCTTTCATCGGTCCTTCATTGTTTAGCGGCCGATAAAAAATAAGCACTCGAGCGTCTCCAGCCTCCTCCCATGTAATGCATCATGTATTTATATTCATTTATTGCCGAGCAGTTAATCGGCATCGCGTGCGTGCATAATTAATGGCTTTTCATTGCCAGGCGATATAAAATATTATCTCTCGGGAGAGAGGAGCTTTTTGTGCGCGTACGATGCCCCTGGGATCGCTGAAAAATGGCCGATCTTTCATTCTTCGGCCCAACGATATAAATATCATCGTCCTTCTCTCTCTCTTTTTATGCTGAACCTCATTTTTATTCGAAGCCAGAGCTGCAATAGCAACAGTAGCGGCAGCGCCAGCTTCCGTCCAATCGACCGTCCGTAAACGTATACATAAATTGTCGGTATTATGTGCTCAGGCTGTATACCCCGGTCTGATTTTACGACGTCTGACTATCGATCCTCCGTGTTCGATAACGTATAATATAACGTAAGCGAGCTGCCAGTGCAATTAGGCATGTAAACAACAGCCAGCCTCTCTGGGAAGATATCGAAGTGGCCTTTCGTATTTCGGACACGAAAAGCAAGGAAAAATTCGCTGACAGGGCGTCGCCTCGCACCGTCGGCTGTACAGGATATTCGACGGTGCGACAAAAAAAAAAAAAAAAAAAAAAAAAAAANAAAAAAAAAAAAAGAAAAAAGAAAATGCCGAATGCGTAAAAAGGAAAATAGAAAGGATCGCGTTGGTTGTTTGTACACTCTCTAGGCTGCATGTGCACGCGTGTAGGATCGCGCGAGTAGGGCACTTAACGCTCGATTTTACGCCTGGTTTAACCGCACGTTGTCTTAATCGCTCATCACACCCCGGAGCCCGGCCTGTGTACAACACGCCGAGGCCAAAATCAAATAGGCTCTCTGGCTCGCGCGCACGTGATACACACACCTATATGTAAGAATAATAGCTTTTTCATGCGACGGCGACGCGCAGTTGACGACCACATACATATTACGCGATGTGTAGCCCAGGATTTATCGTATCAATCTTTTTTCTCTCTCCCTCTCTCTTTCTCATTTTATATTATGTACACACACACATGCACACATGCACACGCAATTACATACGATACCGTAGGAATCATGTAAAAATGCGTGCAATAATATAATATGTAGAAATCAATTTGGCCAGGATCGATGCGTTTTTTGCTGTCTCTCTTTCGAGCGGGAGCTCCGAAAAGTTGCCTGGCTCGGCTCGATTTGCGATCGCGCGCGCGCGCGTGCAACTGAGCACAATAGACATTGTGTGCCTTTTTCGGCCAATCATACGTATTAAGATGGAAGTGCGTGTATGATCGATTGATCGTGACTAATTCCAATTTCTATATAATGTATTATGTACGAGGATGATCGCGATCGAGCCGATGCCGAAACGTCGAATTGCCGAATTACCGAATTGCCGAATCGCCGAGAGGGGAAAGTGAGAAATCTGCTTGTTGTGCGCGTCAAAGCTCTAATGTGTCACCTTATACCTATTTTCCCAATGCTTTTTCAGAAACTCGTCGTCTGTATAGAGGAGCGACGTTTAACTGATGTGTTTATCTTGGCAGTCAAAGTCGACACGTCTCGAGCAGCAGCTCGTCGACTTTTGGCCCGATCATCTTCCCGGAACGTATGGGCTGCGCACACGAGCGCGTGAGCTTTGCCGGCCAAGATAGAACAATGGAGTGCGCTGCGCGATGCGTTAACGGAAAGCGATTAATATGTCATGCGAGTACTTACGGGAATGCAATCGAGCCCTCCAGCCTAACGGATCGCTGACCAGCCCCTGCAGTCCAGGCCAGTAAATCGCCGGATGCCTCGGCTCGGCTCGCTGCTGAAACTGTCCTATACCTGCGCCACACGTTACAATCAGCGAGTCATTAACTAAATCAGTCGTTGCAACTAAATGAAAATCGAGTCGAGTCTGATTATTACCGGTCGAGGCGGCGAATCCCGCGTGCATCGCGTATCGAGGAGCCAACTGGCCCGTCGCGGGCTGCTGTTGCTGCTGCTGTTGTTGTTGTTGCTGCTGCTGCTGATGCTGAGCCTGAGTCGCCGGGGGCCTCGACAGGATCGTGTCGATACCGTGTGGATTGCTGCCGACCGACGTGATGGATGTCGCCGGACTGTGTTTGCCGCTGCCCGTGGGCGACGGCTGACCCTGTTGCTGCTGACTACTCCGCTCAGCCATCGAGTGCAGAGCCGCCAGAGGCTGACTCGCCGCGAGCATCGATCCCGCGGCCGCTGCGGCGTTCAGGTTGAGGAACTGCAGCACGTGGGGCGAGGCAAAGTCGTGGAGCCAGGGCGGCCGCGGCACCACCGAGCCCATGGGCGACTGGCCTCCTCCCGCGCTCGAGCCCGTCGTCGGCCCCCCCAGTTGGCCCTGCTGGGCGTGCGGCGGCTGCGGCTGACTGGCCGCCGGCGGCGGCGAACACGAGCCCAAGGACGAGCCGGCCGAGCTGCTGCGCTCGTCCTGCATCTGATGCTGACTGCTCGAGTCCTGATGGCCTAGCTGCAGCGAGAAACGCACGGATAGTCAGGAGAGCTGCAGTACGAGACGTCGACGTTGTTTTTAGAGGCAGCGACCCGATGGAATTTCCACTTGGAAATGCGCCTCCGTGCGTATCGCGAGTTCAAAGCCTCGGCTATGTTTTTAGAGCAAATATTATCCTTAGCAGGAAGAAAAATACGCGCGACGCAGGTGGCTTTTACTCTTTTGCTTTTTTACTTTTTTACGGCTCATTTGTCACGTGTTTGGATACGAAGCAGCTATATATCGAAGCTCGAGCGGGCCTACTCGGTAAACATTTCGTGTCGCGCGACTCGGCCATGCGACAGCCAGAGAAATTGATAGCCGATCGCGACGATGAAGCAAACTGTAACGAATACCTACCGAATGATGATGATGATGATGATGATGATGCAGACTATTGGAATTGGACAGGTGAGCCGGTGGCGGTGCTTGCTGCGATTCCGTCGCTGTGACAGCGGCTGTCCTGTCCTCGTCCAGTCTCAGTAACGAGTTCGATCTGCGCTGAAGATGCTGCTGCTGCTGCTGCGAATGACGATGGGATGAGGACTCGCTGCTGCCGTTGGCAGCCGATGACATATCCAAGGCGCCGAAGTGCTCGAGTACCGTCTCGGCGGGCGGCTGATGCTGCTGCTGATGCTGATCCTCAGCGGCTGCACTGGCGGGCCGATCTTTACTCAGGGTACTGCTGCACACCATGGCCGAGAACTCGGCGGCATAGCCCTCGTACGTCAGAGTCCGAGCCGCCGCCGCTGCCTCTCGCGCTCCACTCGACGATCGTGCGACAATTAGCCAGACTCGCGCGCACTATCAACAAAGTCGCGATTCGCGCACACCGATTATTGCCCAAGGCGCACTTTGTCACTGCTGCTGCTGCTACTTATTTATATACGAGGCTCCTTCTTAGACGCACTGTCTCGACACCGACTCCATCTCGACTCGCGCTCGCTCGCTACAAAAAAGGCTGGAGCCGCTGCAGGAGCTGCGACGTCTTTGGTATCATCGGGTCTCGCGTTTTCAACGGAACTGCCTGCAAAAGACTCGCAGCCTGGGCCAAAGCTCCTCGGTGGCTCCCATGCTTGTGCAAAGTAGAGAGAGAGAGAGAGAGAAAACGGCTATATAGGAAATCGCCGTATACACCAGGCGGTTTCGCAGTCTCTTTTAACCATTGGCTCGGTTGGCGATAGGCGGAGCTTGCCTAGAGCGATTGGCACGCGCCACACGCGCACACACACACACGTTTGCGCTCGCTACTGTCTATATGGAGCGCGCGTGTATATGCACAGACTGTACGCGGCTAACGGCACGCAGAGGATAGCTGCGCGCTGCAAAAGTAGGCGGAGCTTAATACTCAATCTCACGTTAGCTTCTTGTTAAGCGTCTTTCATTGTCTGTTTAAACTCGTTATTTATGATGCCGAGACTGAATAAAACAAGAGCTCCTTCTACAAAGACGACGCGATCCTTTCGCTGCTGCTCGCTCGCTCGCTCCTCGTCTCGGCTTCCTTCCGAAAGACGCGACGGATACGCCAACATTCGGATGGAACGAGAGCGAGGATACGATCTGCGACTTTGGACGCGGATTTATGCCTTTAAAGCCGATGCCTTTAATCGGACAATTTGCTGCCAATCTTTGCCCGATCGAATTGCATATAGGCTCGAGATCGAGCTTTCCTATTGAATCCGGTCGCGCTACCAATCGTCCTCGAGCTTTTCCTCCCTCGACTTGTCCATTACCTTTCTTTTCCTTTATTTTCCAGTCTCCGATTTCTGCGACGTTTAATTGCCTAGATAACAGCGATTCAAGCCCGCGGCAATTATTATTATACGTATGCAAGTCGGCTGCCATATGCGCCCGAGCAATAAAAAAAAAAAAACAAAAAACAAACGCGAAAGTTTAATAGCTTCGTTGATTAATCCCCTCGCTAATAAAAGTCTGCCAAGTTCAGAATGTAAAATATATCGCGCGCTCGAGTTGATTATTCGAGAGAGCACATTACGATTATTAAAGCACCACAAATTATTCGAGTTGAAGCGAGGCTGCTGCCATGAGGCCGAATCATAAGCGCAGCCCAGTCATGAGAGACGTAGTGTTAAACAATTGTCTATTTCTCTCTCCGTCTCTCTCACACACTGACGCGCACAAAAACGAGTATCATAAGGGTATACGCATTTATACACAGGGCAAAGTCCGAAGGGGAGGTTACTCAGCCTTTTACTGGCCTCGACGATGATACGTCGTTATTTAACTAGGGTGTGCATGTATATTATATAGTTAAAGCATCTATCCCTCAAGAGGATAGCTCAAGTATAAACTGGTCCATCGGACAAGAGCAAAGAGAGCGAGAGAGAAAGACAAGGCGTTACTTTTGATTCTCGCAATCGAAAAGCTAATGCTGTCCAAATAGCTGGATATTCGCGAGCCAGCGAGAGCAGTTGCTGCGTACAAATAAAGCTCAAAATGAAATGAAAAAAAAAGGGGAGGACAGCTGCAGTGGCAAATAGACGGCCCAACTAGCGGACGAGTAATGTGTGTCACTGAGAATACACACAGGCACGAACGGAGCAGAATAGAAAAAGAGAAAAATAGCGAGTAGCGGCTCGGTATAGTGCGCGCAGTCTCAGCAAAAGTCAACCGAGCGTTATATTGCTCCCTATTCATCGTGTCATTCTTCTAATTTTCTGCTACAGCTATTTACACGCGCGCGAGTCGATTCAATAGACGTGCAAAGCAGCAGCGGCAGCTAAAGCAGTGGCAACTATAGACTTTATATCATCATCACCGAAGCAAAAGCAGCAAGTATTACGGTAGCGAATTATTAGGCTGTAAATTCAGCGGCTCTCGGTTAAAAATCCAAATCGGATACGCCGAGCCGAGCGTGAAAAAAGACCGAGAGATTATTTTTTAATTAGGCGATTATGTCTGCTTAGTTAGTGCCCGCGCGCGAGGCCGAATCTGCGCACTTGGAGCCATGCACAATAATAATGATACTCATCCATCATCGAGATAGATATAGCTATATACGGCTGCCGTGCAGCCCGCGACGACGCATTAATTCGTCGTTAAGGCCGCAAATGCGCCCCGACCGAACGAGCTATATAAGCGAGCCAATGATGCATGCAGTAGACACATATATATGTGTGTGTGTGCGTTTTGCCATTGATTTTTCCAGCTTCTTATGCTACCGAGCTGTGCCGCCGAGTTGCCGAGGAATATCTTAGCTAGCCAACGATGCGATAAAGTACCAAATGTATGCGAGTCTGCACTGATATTCAATCCCTCTATATTTTTTTCTCTCTCTCTAAAGACAGAAAGAGAGAACGAGAAAGTCGGACGCGATCGACATAATAAAAAGGATTGAAAGCTGCGACGTCTTAGAAGCGAGCACGTATGCAATAATCGTTGGAATCACCTCTGCACGAGTCCATTCATCGGCTTATGTATATGAATTTGCCCGCGTAATATGAGGGGATACGCAGGAAAAAGTCAAAAAATGTGTATGTATATTATGAGAGAGAGAGAGAGAGAGAGGAAGCATTATAGCGAGCACGAGTATGAAAGCCAAAAGAGCGACAAATCTGTTGGGCACACAATGGACCCGAGCTATAATAATGCGCTTATATACGTGTGTGCCGTCAAATTAGGCACAGGTCATGTGTATGTGTGCGTTATATACAGCGCTTTGACTTTTAAATGCATCCCCAAACCCTCTATACAAACATATTATAGGAAAAAGTGAGCATGTGCTGTGTGCCCTGTATGTGTGCACAGAAAAGTGAGCAGCAGCAGCAGCCATTATATCCTCTCGATCTCTATTATAAGGTATAAAAGGGAGCTTCCGAGCATTGGCCGTGTCGAGCAATACATAATGAGCGATGATCATCCATTTATATAGAGAGGCAGCAGCGCACCTATATACGAGCTTCTTCCTGTCCAAGTCGCACCTTACTCTCGCGCTCACACGATCTCTCTCTCTCTATTACTCGAGATATGTGTATTGCCTGTGTCGAGCTAATCGATCGATATGTTCCCAACACGTATAATGAATTTACTCGCGATAATTTGTCACAGAGTCTCGCGCTCGCGATGAGAGAATATCGCGCCGAGCTCCATGGGCGGTCGCGAGCACGAATTGCGACAAAATATATGTGTAGTGTATGTAACGAGCCAATGATGCATCATAGGAGCTAATAATACGTGTAGACCTTCGTTTTCAGCTTTATGCCTTTTTAATGGTGGCCGAAGCACAATCGGCTTCATTCAGACTTTTCGGAAGTCGCACTGCTTTACGACGTTATTATATGTATGGGCCAGTGCAGCAGCTCGCTAATGCGACGAGTCGGACGCGCGAGCTTATAATATAAATTATTATATACATGCACGACGACAATCGTTGGCTCGGCGAGGCAATCGTTTCAAACGACGGATTAATGACCTTTTGTAGCGGGCGCGTATTATTTCACCTGCGCAGCACTGCCTCAAAGAGACGTGACTCAAACAAAACAGCTCGAGTCCTATGTGGCCAATCCAGATACACAGTACGACGAAACGGCCAAATGCCGCTTGGCTTCAATTATCGATTTCGAAATTGCCAATTTTTTTTTTATATGATTTTATTAAAAATAAATATACAGAAAGCCGTGGGCTTACTGGAGCGCTTATGTGGATTTGTTTCTATGTACACGCGCAGCTCGAGCGGCTTATTTAGCATATTTATGAAAAAGCATTGACAAGGGCTTTATATGCGCCTACATACATTCAATTATCTCGGGTAATCCCGCAATCGTAACGCGACGGATTTGTGACGACGAGTACAATAAGCCGAGGAGCGAAATCGAGCGAAAGACTGCGAGAGAGAGAGAGAGAAAAAAAAATGCCGACGACACGCAGTCGAGCGCGCGCATATTATATCAATAATATATTATAGCCAGCAGGGTGTTGCTTAGATTTATGGCCGCGACAAAAGGAAAAGCATTTTTATTCCAAGCATCGATTGTTGTTAATAAGGTCTTGCCGCGCGCTGCGTCATAATACATAGATATAGAGGTATATATAGCTAGGTGGACGTGCGCGAGCCTTGGGATAATTATATTCCATTCAGCGAGTGATTAATCGACGCGCATCGTCACGTAAAAATGACTGAAGAGTCGCGCGGTGACAAAGGACGAGCCGAGCTCATTCACCCATAGCCCGATTTTGAATCCTAAATTGTTTTCATAAGGAGCATAATGCGCGAGAGATTGGTTCGGAAAGCGGCGCGGTATAAAGCGCCCGAGCCGCTCTCACGGGAAATATGTTTTTCGACCAAATTCCTGCCTCTCTTTTTTATTCACTAGCCATGTAGAGACGACAGCTGATAAGAATAAACGCGTACAAGTCTAACGAGGCTGCGGTAGGTGTGGGCAAAAGCCTCTCCGACTTTGCTTATACAGGACTTTGCGGCCGATTCAATGACGAGCGGCTTTTCGGCTAAAATTAAAGGCACCTTCTGGTGCATCCGTCGGTGGCTCGCGTATGTGCCGAGCTGACGGTGTAATTCATCTCATCAGCTGTTACTCTTATATACGTACGCGTTACGCATCGGGGTGGCTCCGCTCGCGACGCCTTTCTAAGCTTACTTCTGATACACGAGATTCGGCACTCAATTTGCCCTGTCACGCTGTTCTCCGTGCTTTAGATGCGTACTTGCCTCGTCGTTCGCCCCTTTTGGCCGCCGCAAAGTGTCTGGCTACGCTAACCGCGACGGCCGTACATATACAGCAAGATCGATCTCGTTTTTATCGCGTAGCAGCTCGTCGATTTTCATTTGTCCCCCCCTACCCCTGTATACCGGCTGACATTATTAAGCGCCTCGTCGTTTGTTCATGTTTTGTCGAGCGATAAGCAATGAGCCGCGATGGACAAAAAGGACAAAAATAGCTTCGGTCCCTTTGGCCCTGGCATTCGAACGCAAGATCCAAGCGGAGATTGGCGTAGGCGCGAGGACTGGATGGGGATCGAAGGGTGCGTCGAGGTGCGGCGCAAATAGTTCTAATCTCGCTTGTATTATACGCCTGTATATAGTACGCTCCTCGATATACATACACTTGTAGGACACGTGTTACGGCATATATATGATTTTGTCATTTATCCCGGGCGTCGGAAATGTTCTCCGAGCCACGCGCGTGTATAACGCGAGTTTGGAAAAGTGCGCCTCTCGCAGCTACTGCTGCAGCGCACTTATACATCCATACTATGTATATATGGATAGACTCGGCCTCTCTTTCTCTCTCTCTCTCTCGCTCACTTACCGCTTGTGCGGCATCAAAAGCTCATCTATACATTTTTCGGCCCTTCCAGAGCCGATGTAGCCGAAGAGCCAGCTACCTTCCCTTTATACGCCGAGCAAGCTCTCCGTTAGCCATAAACAAGTGCTTATAGCGTAATCTAAACCCTCGCACTATCTTCCTCTCTCTGATGGCTATAGGCTGCCTACTGTGCTACCTACTGCTTCTAGCTCTATATACCTCGTCTCGTTCTCTCTCGTTCTCTCTCTCGGTGCGATTTAATTACTATGTAAATGTCGCTTGCTAGCTCGCTTGCATAAACCTACCCACCCACACACAGCCCGGATGTCCTTAATTACTTTGTACTTTCTTCCCTCTTTACGCAATTTTGCCCGCTGCTGCTGCTGCTGCTTTTGTCGTTCATGCTCTTGCTACTACTGCCTGCCTAAGCCTGCTAGCAACTTTTTTTTCTGTTTTCTGCGGCATTATATACATTAGGAAAATCGAGCACGGACGAAAGATGACGATCGTATTTGTTTATTTCTTTTGCTTTTTCTTCTCATTTTTTTTTTGTTTTTTTTTTACTTTAACGAAAAGAGCTAATTAATGATGATTTGTACGTGTGCGGTCAATGTCGACGACGATCTATTAGAGCCCATTACGCAGCTCTCGAGTGTGAATAAATGACATTGATTGATTTTTAAATACAATAATATATATATTATAATGTAATGTGCTTATTATAGTTTGGAATGATTAATCATCATTTTTTTCTCTTCTTTTTTGATTCCGAGTATATAATGCGCGACAGACGCGCGGCGGTGGCTGGTGGCTACCATATAATATAATGTAGAACGTAAGAAAAAAAGAGAGAGAGAGAGAGAGAGAAAATCACAGTGCTTGGCGGCAAGCTGTCTTGAAAAATCAGAGTGAGAAATTCCTTCGCACGTGACACAAAGAGACTATATACTCGAATAGAAAAATATTTCGACAAAATCTGAGCTAGGGCTAGGAGACGAGGTCGATGATGATGCTGCTGCTTGGCTGCGTGCTTGTCGCTTGAGTTGTATGCTATGTACGTGTGTGTGTGTGTGTGTGTGTGTATATAGATGTGGCAAGGGTGCTTGAGTTATGTATTCTCTGTGCGATATCGATGCATCAATTTGGCTAAACGAAGGATTAATTTAATAACGAGTTACAGAGGGGTGGGTGCAAGCGCGAGTGTGTGTGCGCGCAAGGCAGACACACAAAGGGGGATGAAGCAGCTCTCCGGCGCCCAGAAACTCTATCATGATCTATTACGCATAGAACTGCTGCACACTTGTGTCGCTTTCGTCGTTTTACAACACGCCCCACTTTATCTCGGCGAGCTGCGCACCGCATTATGTTGCACCAGCAGCGGCACACACACACCCCCGCGCACGCACACGCACGCGACTTTTTGGCTTTTAATACTTTTCTCTCTCTCTCTCTCTCTCTCTCTCTCTATCTCGAGATTACGCGCGCCCACCGAGTTGTATCTAATAAAATGCAATTGCGCTCGACATTATACGAGCTTGTTATCTCGTTGTTCGGACAAGATTTTAATAGTCGCGCGGCCGATAAAAAAGTCACATACAATGCGCCGTACAGAGAGATAAGATTTTTCATATTATTAATGCGCATCGTGCGTCCCACGACCGCATAAATAACTCGACTAGTGTATATTACTTAATATAGCTAGACGAATAGCTGCGAGAGGGGGAGAAAAATTAGACGAGTCGCGCGTCGAATCCCAAGAAAAATAATATTTATCGTGAGAGCTCGGCGTACTGATCACTTGTATCGCTTTGCGGGTCGAGGCACGGAATCGGCTTTGAATGAGTCGATGACAGGCAGACTCGTCCCGAGAACCTTCGTTGTTGCGGTTGAAAATCAAGCTGAAAAGAGCGTCGAGCACGAGGCTCACGTATCGACGGACGAGTACGAGGTAGGGCTAACGCGAGCCAAGAAAAGCTGGGCAAAAAAGGTCAAGCTCTCGCTCCTCTTTGCCGATCGGGTCTCTCGCGGCGCGACGCGTATCAATCAATCAAGCTCGTCCGTAAGTCGCGACCGTCGCTATAACTGCTGCAATAGCCATGCAGCTGCACGCAACGGCTGCAGGGATGAAATAAAGCTCTCGGATCGTCTATCCATCGCCGAAGCTGAGACGCGCCACGCACGAATCGCATACTAGTTTTGTGGCGCAATCGCGAAATCCTGCAGCAGTCACCGCGCCACGGACAAGTTTATAACCGACGGGCGAGCAATAAAAGTCCCAATAATAATGTCGCTCTCTCTCGTTGGTGTTTTTAGCATAGCTCCGCGTGGGTAGGAGGGCGTTTGACATGGTATACCCGATCGCGCCTCCGTACAACGCGAGCCTAGGCATTTGATTTAGTGGATGCCGCTGGTTACTGGCGTGTAGTTGGCGTATAGCTGGCAGTGCATACGTATAGCCGGCGAAACGCGCTTAAACATATATAGAGAGAGAGAGCGGCCAGGAGCAGCACGCGGCCATTTTGCCTGATCACATATCTGCCTCGTAAATCTCGAACGCGGCGCCAGCGAATATCAAACGTCGATGCTTTCCCGAATGCCCCGCAAGCGAGCGCTTATATAAAATATTACAAAACCCTCCGCCTGCCGCGAGAGACGGAAGAGAGAAAAGCGAGCGAGTGCCTCCCTATCCGACCCTGCAGTTCCCCGCATAGTCCCCGCATGTAGACAGAATCACATATAGAGAAAACGATATCTTTTCCACAGCCGTACGTGTATCTCTCTCTCTTTGTTCTTTATTTTCCAGCATAAATCCTCTTATTGCTTCGCGACGAGCCTCGGTGGGTGGGACGGATCTGCGGTCTGTTTAGACAGAGAATGAGCTAAAAGGAAACAACGCATTAGGAGGAGCTCGGGCAGCAACGGCCCAGGTAATAAATACAGCGAGAGGGGGAAGAAGGGGTTGAGGCACTATAGATCGTCGTTAGGGTCCATTTAGAGAGAGACACCAATGTCTTCTTCTTCTTCTTCTTCTCGTTGCGCTGCTTTCTCTCGGATAATAGCCGGTCAGCTTTTATCCGGCCATATATACAACGAGAGGGTAGAAGCACCGCCGGTATATAACAGTAGCTCGTAGCGAGCTCGTAGCGCGATAATAACGAAAGTATCGCAATACAATGTTTATCGCCACACGCCTCTATTAAATTAATATATTTATATACAGCGCATAACGTACGAGCTACAATAAACATAGGGCCGGCGCTCGAGCTCGCGACGCTTTTGACGTTTCGTTATCTAATTGCGCTCGTTACTCATATCCAGCTACATATAAGCCCTGACCGATTCAATTTTCCGTCTCTCGCTCGCAACGCGTACACTATCTCTATATGTATAGGATGTATACCCAGCAAAGTCCATCTCATAAAGTTTCTCTCGCTCCCGCGCCGGCTTCGCTCCTATATAGCTCGGCTATATAACTCCTTCCTTTCTGTATATACGCCTATAATATGCTCTATTTCTTTTGCATGCCTCGCGTATCGTCGAACGAGTCTATCGAGGTAATAAGCCTTGCTCTCCGAGCTCGAGACTCCTTCGGCTGTGTAGCGAAAAAAAAAGTTAAGAATTTATATTTTGAGCGCGCGCGAAAATAATAAACGAAAGGATGATGATTAATAATCCAGCTGCTGACAGCGAGCCAAGGTGCATAGTTGCTTATAGCCTGCCTGCCTGCCTGACTTACCCCCTCCAAGCCGATAAACGGAATAAAAATGCTCGTGAAAAATAGCTCGCTCATTAGGCAGTACGCGCGAAGGAGAGTCACATCTGCGATCCGACGACGACATCCTTCGCGCGCGACCGACATTTATTAAAAGGCCCGAGTCGAGCTCGCTGCGCCGCGCGTATCCAATATTTTCTCCCTTTTTTCCTCTTTCTTTCATAAAGCACGTCGGAAGCCCCGCAGCTCCCCGTTTATCGTTGTAAATATAAAAATCCGTCGGCGGCGCATGCAACGCAATAAAGTCCCTGATTGAGTCGTATCTTTGGCCATATGTGCATCAATAAAGCTCGATCGACGCGTGGCTTGCCTCGCGCATCGAGGCCCACTTTATTCCTGAGCCGCGCGTATATTATTTGCACGTATATTGTAGCATATAATATGTGTGCTTACACAAACTACTGCAATAATCATTGACGTCGGATCCGCGTATAGCTCTAATATCGGAAAAGTAAACACGGCCGATCTGCTGCGCTACTGATAATTATCGAGTGGGTGCACGGAGCCAGCTCAAACTTTTCCACAAGTTTATCCTTTGATTCGCCTAGATAGAGCCTCGACGCATCAAACGCGCCTCTCTGCACTTTCACTATTTTCATCTCTTTGCTTATATGAACCAAGGCTAATATTGATGTAACATTTTTAAAAATACTTTTTAAAGCACCTTTTCCTTCCTTCCTTCCTTCCTTCCTTCCTACCATCCTTCCCCATGCTCTCGTCCGTACGCGCCAAACTTCCAGAATGATATGCGCGTTAGAATCCGAGTTCGAGTTCGAGGCTATATAAGAGCTCCTCGCCTCGAGAATTTTCGCACTGATTTATGAGCACGGATATTCGACACTTCAACACGCCGAGGCTTTTAGTTGCCAGCGGTTCGCTCTTTTTATTTGCCAAAGCTTGATTTTTCAATAAAAAAAAAAAACGACAAAAAAGTTTTTACGTTTCAAAGACAGAAAAAGATTGTAATACGCATACATCGTCATGTCGAAACATTCTCGATTGGTCATCTGCTTCTTCTTTATCGTGTGCCTCCTTCAATTATCGATGTCACAGGTACGTTAATTTTCTTTCTCACACCCGAGTATTTCAATAATTTATGTCTACTTTTGATAAATATTGCTTTACTTATTATAATACTCACAATTTTATCTTACAATTTAAATTATATTGTTTATACGAGCGAGCGTGAACATAGAGTCAAAACAATTAACTTGTAAATTTACATTTCTGTCTCCAGGTAACTTTGTCAAGAGGATGGGGCCCAGGGGCTGGCAAGCGAGCAGTTTCTTACGATAGCGATTGTCAAGTGAATGCTAAATCTTTGCAGCTCATTTTTCATCTTCTCATGGTAATAATCTCGATTCTTTGTTCTTTTGTAATTATTGCAAAAATTTATTGAAGTAATAAACATTTTTATGACTTTTTAGCCTGAAGTTAAGCGTTTGTTAGGATGTGATCATCAGACCATGATCAATTACTTACAGGGCCTTGATCGTCCTTAGTCCGAGATTTTACAGTAAAAATTGAGCTTATGAATAACAAATTATTGTACTATATATTCACTATTATGTAGCAAAAAAGTAGATAATAAAAATCATGTTTAAATTTCATTACGTATTCTTTAATAAAATAAAAATTTTCATATATATAATTATATACGGAATATGTATAGTGTAACATGAAACAGTCACTACTCAAACATTTTTATTAAAATTTTATGAGCTTTTGGACTCTTTGTATATTATTAAAAGCATCTGCTTGAGTCACTTATTATTCAATTATTGTATATTTATTGTAGCAAGAAAAGATTTAATACTTAAATAATTAAAAACATCGCAGATGGGTATTGTCGAATACATGAACGCCAGTACTGTATTGGATTAATATTTAACTTTTTTACAAAATTTTACTTAAAAAATTATTTTCAATAAAATCTAATAAACTTAAGGGACTTGAATCTAATCAAATTTAACTTATTAGATTATGCAAGAAAATAATCGGATGCCAAATCATAATTACTCGAGTGTTTCGAATAAAGACGGGTTTATTTAATATACAGCGTTCGACAATTTTGTTCACAAATTTTTTTTACCCATAACTTTACATAATAATTTCATGAAAGTTAAAGTTTATAATAGTTAATTGACATTCAAGAAAGTACGGTGGAAAAAAATCGTGAGCTTATTCTTTCTCTCATTCCAAGCCAACGAGAGTCACGACTTGCCGATAAGGTCATACAGTGATACCAAGATCTCCAAGAATTTCTGATAGCTTCTCCACGTGCTTATTCACCATAGCATACTCCTGTTTGCTTCGCGAAATCAGATGCAAGGCGTTCATGTACTCGAGCTCGGAAAATTGAGGCCCATTCTGAAGAACCCCATTGAGAATGTCTTCAGGCGTCTCGTAAAACAACTCGAAATATTGGCGTGCGTAATCGAGAGCGAGCTCGCGAGTCATAGTAATATTGGTAAGCGTCTGTTGCAGCGTGAACACATTTCGGCACATTCGTTGGATTCCATTTTCGTCAATTTTGTCGATGAACTGCGCAGAAGTTATGAGAATTTTCGCGATCAAATGTCCCAATCCTTCAAAAATGTACTGCAATCGAGAAAGTAAAAATTTTATTTACTTATTTTTTGGATCAAATCTAAAAATTAAAAAATTAATACCTTAGTCTTTTTTGGATGAAGCGTAGACTGCAGAGCTTCATCAATATGTTGCAATACTCGACTGAACTCCTCTACTCTGGGATCGGCCTCGTCAGGATCTTTAGCACCAGAGCGCAATAGAGTTGTCGTTTCGGGACTCGATTGCAAATAATAAAAACACTGCACTCTGACTTCCAAATGTAAAGTTAAAATACACGTATTTGCCAGCTCGTCAAATTCATTAGCCACTTGTTCGAGTGACTGTATGAGACTTTGCGAAACAGCAGGCAGATTTGATGACTCGTTCCTCTCGTGATTTGATTTATGCAATTCCTTGACAAATATTCTGATGGACAATGAAAACCACTCGATGCTTTCTTGAAGTAGAGCTAAACTGCGCAACTGCTCAACGTCGGCCAGTATCTCGTTAGCAGCGATGCCTCCCTCGCCCAAATTACTCGCCAACATTTCGGCTTCACGCATATTTCTCTGTCTAATGTCTTCTGGACTCTCCTCGTCTGTTGTTTCTTGCCTGCGGGGTATTCTCCGACCCGATGGGCCCTTTCGGTAGTATTGAACTTCCGTTTTCAAACTCTCCCAATTAGGCAGTGATTTGATAAAGCGACTAATGTCATCATCCTTTAACCAAGTGGCCGAGCAAATCGAGCGGTCGTGTCTATCTGGTTGAACGATTCCACGATATGTGTTTTGGCAAGTCTCTCGATAGTTGTGCAAAATATTCAGTGCCAATGTGCAAAAGTGCTCCCCTTGGAACGGAAGCGAAATCATCAAAGATCGAATCTCCAATACACACTGTTGAACTTTTACCATATTCTACAGAAAGAAGACATGGTAAATAATTAAACATAATGATCGTTTATCGTTCATAATTGAGGTGATAGATATTCACCTGCAAAAGTGGCCTAGCAAGTCCAAGTTCCTTAGTGACTTCGGGAGAAGTTACAGCACGCCAAGCATCCGGGCTTTTAGTCGCTGTATCGATCGTCGTCGCCACCAACACGTGATGCCTACCCAAATAAACTTCTTTCACATAATCCGCCAAGTAGCTTCGCAATGTACACGGCACTCTAGAATTAAGTCACATAAATGCATTAATAATGCGTTTGTATAAAAAATAGAAAAAAATTTTTTAAATTATGGAAAATTTTTACCCAGTGGCGTTAAAGCCTAAAACTCGTTCCACTTCATCAATAAACTGCGATATAGGCCTAAATATGAGAGTAATATTTTTTGGATCTGATTTGCAGACTAGCCTATTAATAGGTCTCGATTCTCTTTTATCCTAGAGTAATTAAATAGTAATTATCGTTCGTATACGTTTAAAAATTTCAATTAAAACCTTACCATCAAACTGAGACTGCTATACCTATGATCTTTTAGATAATTATTCAAAGACATAGAATGGGTAGATGAGTCAAATTTGAAAAGTAAACCATTCTTTTGGCGTTGTGGTTTTCTTCTAGCAAAGTAAGCATTCACGTCGTTTGCTTGTTCATTTAAAGTCACTGAACTTTGATAGGGTCCGTCAACTACGTTTTGTATGTCAAGGTACTCTGCTAACAGTATTTGAAGCTGAAGGGTAAATGATCGTTATCAAAAAATGGGCTCATGAAATCAGACTAATTGTAAGTAATATAAAATGAAACGGATACTTACAACAGCTTGAATATTGTTCCATACATCAGTGATGCCATAAACAGGCACATCTAAATTATATTTTTTTATTACATTTGAAAATCCGCAAAGAGCTACCGAGTGTGAGGCAATGACTTGCTGAAAGCGTGAAAATATAACAT
Source organism: Trichogramma pretiosum (assembly GCF_000599845.2). NCBI lineage: Eukaryota > Metazoa > Arthropoda > Insecta > Hymenoptera > Trichogrammatidae > Trichogramma > Trichogramma pretiosum. Next base: position 2,671,976 of record NW_019641672.1, read on the forward strand.
TTAACAATTCTAATAAAGGTGATTTTTCAACTGGCTCTTCATTCACTATTGAAATAGTATTGTTTTTAATATTTGAATTATTGTCTTTGAACATTAATTTTCTTATTTTCTCAGATGAATCATCAATGATTTTCAATAACTCATTTTGCATTTGAGATTTTACAACCTAAAATAAGCATAATTTGTCTAATTAAAATTTATTTCTTTTTATCTTCTAAATTTTTAAGTACCTCAATAGCTTCTGGAATTTGTTTTAATAAAGCTATGCATTCGATAATGATAGCCAAAAAATGTTCTGAATTTTCTTCAGGATTAAGGTTTGTTACATCTTCAGTGACATTGTTTATATCCTCTAATCCAACACAACTGTTTTTCCTATTCAAAATAAATAATTAATAAGTGATAAATTTCAAAAATTTTTGTAAAAGCTATAATAATTATTAGTACCTTGAAGCTTGTCCAGAAAAATATCCAGGTACACTTACATCTAATAAATTTCTTTTGACTTTATTACCTTTAGAATTGCGTAAGTCAATTCCTCTTTGAAAATCTCTGGAAGAACCTGTCCTTTTCAAACCTTCTTCTAATGGATGTTCTTTATATAAGTGCTTATTTAGTTCATCCAATAATCTACTGCTAAGTTTTTGCTTTTTAGATTCTAATTCTGTTCTCACTTCTCTAAGAGCTTCAACTTCTTCTAAAACTCCATCTCCCATGGTACGGGCAGAAACTAATAATTGTGTTGCATGAAGATAATGTTTTTTTGACAAGTAGCTACTGAGTTTAGCAGGCATTTCTTTAAGTTGGTCACTGAAAAATTAAAAATTGTAAGAATTTTTTTCAAAACTGTTTTTGTAATTAATACAATAATGTTTATTAAACTTACATATCATTCAAAAGCTGCAGAGTATGTTTGTGTTCCACACCTTCAAGCCATAGTTTCATCAATTCCTCTCTCCTACAATTGAGCAGTTGTTTGCAAGCATTCAAATTTTCTTTGACACAATGAATTTTTTCTCGTGCAGATGTAACTCTTTCTGATAGTGCCCCAAATATCTATAAAACTTGAATTTCAAAAAAATTTTTCTAAAAAAATTGAACAAAAATAAAATACCTTCATGACTTCTGTGAGATCACCCTCGTGATCAGAAACAAGTTTATCAAGCTTTTGATCACATCGCTTAAAATCTTTTTCAAGTTTAGCTTTTTCAACTTCCCTCTGCTCATTAGTTTCACTTGCTGATAATGCTCGAATAACACTTATTAATAAACCACTCTAAAACAAGTGAATAAAAAAATTAATGGAAAAATTTTGAAAAATATACTCATTTTACAAGATGATTACCGTTTCTTTTGAAGAGGGTTTTATACCTCTGGGAGGTTTTACAGGTGGTGAGATATTTGAATCCATTTTGATTGGGTAATAATTGACTTAGCAGTAGTTGCAAAACCTCATTTTCATTTTAAGGTATTAATATTTAATTAATAATTACTGCTAAGAGGTTAGTACTTGATTATTTAGAACTCGAAAATCTAAAAATTTGATTTTCACGAACAAATCTCAAAGACTCAATCTGTAAACCGCCCACTTGACGCAACGTCTCGAGTCTCGACCCTCGGGTCAATAACTGAACATCAAGTTCGACAAGTAGCATTGGCTTTCATTCTTATGATGGAGTCCTCACTTCACTTCTAAATATTTTTAGGTTACAGATTGTAAATAGTGTACAACGTCAAAACTGTCGGCTGTCGCAATGCGAGTACTCAACGAGGGTCAGAAAGAACGTCATGGTCTGTCAGAGACTGCAGATGTCAGAGCATGCTGATAAGCAAACGTGTACGGGTAGCGGTAGTAATTGACAAGACCAGGCCACCCGACTACGGAAGCAGACGAAAGTAGGCGATACAACTGCATAGTGTTGGTTGACAATATTATACCTAGAGGTGAACTTTTTTTAAAACTTAAAAAATTAAATAATAATGATAATTTAGCTTAGTACGGCTGTCGTCATATGCCCCACTCTTTTCCATTGATGTGTTGTTTTCTTATACGAGCTGCCGAGCACTGTATACACTTTTTTTGTCAAACTACCAAATTGGTTACATGTAGTGTAAAATACAACTCTTAATAATTCAACTCAGTTTTAGACTTTAAAAGATTGTAAAATTTTACTTTTATTTTATAATTTATTATTTTCTGTTAATTGAACAGGTGACATAACATAGCGATAATTTATCGTAATTAAAATTAATGTACGTATTAACAGCTACAAACAGATGTTGAAATGTCTGCTAGACAAATAAGAAAGGCTCTAGGTAAAGACGCTTTGGTTGTTGCAAATTTGTCTGATGATGAGATCGATGCAAGTGATGTTCGAACTGGTGCTACTTCAAAAAACAAATCTTTTAATGTTTTTAATTTGGTAATATAAAGTTCGATGAATTTACACTTCTAGTTTACAAGAATTTTTAATCCATTGTATTTTCAATTAGTTAAATGACAGTGAAGACATTGATGAAGATGTTGATGAAAGCCAGAAGAAAACCTCAGAGGACGAAAAAGACCCAAAAAACGTAGTTGGTGATCAAAGAAAAAAAATTAAAAAAAAGAAGAAGAGTTCAAAAAAAAATCAAGAGAAAAAAACAAATCCTGTCATTGAAGATGATGTGGATGGAATTGTTAGAAAAGTGAATGATTTATTAGGTGACCCACAACCATCTACTAGTCAAAATGTCACTATTGAAGAGAATGACACACTTATACCAGAACATAGAATTTTAGCAACTGAGCTCAAGCATTTAAACTATGAGAATGAAGTAATACAGAAATATGGTATATCCTCTTTGAGAGAAGAGCAAAAGCAGTGAGTTTAATGAGTAGCCAATTATTGATAACCTATGAAATTTTTCTTATTTTATGCTAATATGCTTATTTTAACTGCAGTAATCAAAGGAGTGTAAAAAGGTATAAAAGGCTTTTGCGGAAGACAAATATAATCTCTTATGATTTTTCCATGGGACCAGCAGTACCAAGTGGAATATTCATGTGTTTTGATGAAAATAGTTCGGATGAAAATAACAAATACTTTTATTTTAAACACAGTAATGACTACTCTGAAATACAAAAAGAATTTCTTAGACTTGTGAATTCCAAAGTTGACATAAATGAATATCTTGTAAGTGAAATATTTTTTATTCATCAGATTAAAAAAAAGTACTTTGTAATTGCCAAAATTTGTTGTAATTTCAGAAATTCATTAGAAAACACCACTATCATACAGATTGCCTCTTACAGCTGGCACATTTTGCTATTGAGGAACAAGATGTAACTTCAGGTTGCAGTTTCATTAAAACTGCTATATTTTATTTGGAACATGTTTTTCATTCAAAGTTTAATCTTAGCTCTGGCAAATGTAGATTAGATTATAAAAGACAAGAAAACCGCGCCTTTTATATTGCAATATTTAGATATCTTATTCTAATGGGAAACCGAACTTTATATAGGTATTTAACAATTTAACAATTTGATTGTATTGATATATTTTTTTTCATAAAAAATTTTTTTTTTAAAAATTTTTTTTGAAAAAAATTTTTTAATAATTTTTTTTTTATACTTTGCTACATGCTACCGCACCTCTTGATTATGTATAATAAATATATTGAATTTTTCTTTTAGAACCAGTTTAGAGTTGTGTAAACTATTACTATCATTAAGTCAGCCATTGGATCCATTAGCTGTAATTTTAATGCTGGATTTCTATGCTATCAAGTCTGAGCAATATGAATGGTTCATTGAATTTTGTGATTTGTGGCAAGAAAAGAGAAATTTATCTAAGCTTCCAAATATAGCATTTGGTCTTGCTCTTTCTCATTTTCATGTTTACAAAAAATTGTTGAACTCCAAACCTAAATCCGAAGATGCGAGACAAAAGAATGAAAAAATCGCAAATGAACATAAGAAAATTGCTGATGAACTTTTGCAAACAGCCTTGATTAGGTATCCAGGTGTTTTGCTACCATTATTGGAAGCTATTAAAATGGACCCTGGTCAAATGGTATATTTTTAATTTTTTATATATCATCGAATGATTTTTGTATTATAAAATGATTAATTTTAGGTACTGAGTAACGAGTATTTTCAATACAATGCAAAATTGACGACATCAGGAGGTTTACAGCAAGTTCAAGAGTTATTTGTTAATCGTAGTTATCATGTTTGGAAAAACAAGGATGTTCTTTTATGGCTAGAAAATCAATACAATGCTGTAATAGCCAGAATCAATGTTGAGACAGATTATATTAATGAAGTTATTATGCAAAGACATAATGAATACCGTCATTTACCATTGGATATTAAACGTCACCTAGTCTTGTCTGGATTAACACCACCAAGATATATGTTAACAATGGTAAAAATAAGTTGTTATAATACATTATTATACTTATATTTGACTAAAATAATTGTTGTTAACAGACAAATGAAATTCAAGAACAACTTGCATTTGATCCATATCCTCCAAAGGGTGCAGATGTTCAAAATACTTATACTTATCCACCCGAAAGACCAACTGAAAGTGTAAATACTGAGACTAGGACAAATTCCAGTATCCTTACTGCTTTCTTATCATCTCTTATAGCAGGTACAACAGAGGGACAAGAAATAAATGGACCTTTTCAAAGGGTTTTCAGACGGTTAGTAAAAGTTGTTTAAATAAGCTTAATGTTTGTTAATTAAAAATATTGAACAAATTTTAATGGTATTTTTAGTCCTGAAAATTTGCTAGAAGAAAATGATGTCCAAGAGGAACGACTTCCGGAACCGGAATTCGATTGAATAGGAATTTTTCTTGTTTTTTTCTTAGTAAATATTGAAATTAATTTGAATGATTTTTCAATTTTTTTAACAACATAAATGTAAATAATTAATTTAGAGAAATTTAGTTGTTATATTATTAATGAATAAATAAAATTTACTTTTAATACAAATGATCAAGGATACAAATTTGTTACTTAGTTGGATTTTCCATTCAACAATAAAAAAAAAAAAAAATATTGGGTACAGATTGTATACCCTTGCATATGTACATTCACAAACACTTTCTTTGATTTATGTTTTACAAAACTTAAATTTAAATACTTATCAAAGTTGATTAGTACAGATAGTATTAATCATTTTATACATTAATTTTTTTTTCCATAGTAGGCATTTGATTCACCTAACTTATTTTTTTAAATTTATAATTTATTAAAAAAAGCTATGAAAATCATATACCTATAAATGCTCAGTCATTTCAAGTGGTTAAAATTTTTGACACATCCAAACAAGCTATACTCTTGAGTACCCTTCTAATGATTTATATCATGCTACGGAATACTGGATTGTAACGACAGATGCCAGGACCATGTTCTAAATAATCAGCTTTTGTGTGACAAACAGTATAAAATTCTGGATCACTAGCTAATAATGCTCCTCCATACCAGACAGCACAGCGTTGTTTATGATGCGATATTACACGAACATCAATTGGTTTAGGCTGCAAAATATAAAAATTAGTATTATAGTAAAGATCATATTGATTTATCAAAAATCTCATAAAATTAACCACATTGCACTTTCTAAAAATGAATAATTTTAAATTTTGATGTTAACAAAATGCTTTTGTTAGTGTTATATAATGAATGCAACATCATATATAGAACCATAACACTAATTTTGCCATAGATATGAGATCTTTACATTATTCTTACTAAAAATATCAATACCGTAATATGTCCTCCACTCAAGTCCATACTAAGTTTCAATCTTGCATCAACAGTTTTTTTAATATCTCTCTGTAATCGTCTTCCAAAGTCTTTAAACATGGTAGAACCACCTGATAGTACAATATTGTTATAAAGTGGCCTCCTCACATCTATTGGACAATTTTGTATAACATCATCGACAATTTCACTCAGTGGAGTAGTAAAATCTGGATTAGAAAACTGAAATACAAAAATGGTCAAATTAAGTTCTTCTATAATTATTGTTTTTAAAAAGAGTTCATACCTCAGGATGAAAAAAAATTTCTGGTCCAAGGAATCTTTCATATCCAACATCAACACTAAATGGTTGTTTAGTTATATTATTTATGCCATCATATTTTGCAAATTTACTAGGATCACTGTCAAATTTAGCAAACTCTTTAGCAATATCAGGACAAATGTAACAATATTTTTCCTTAATTGCTTTTGCAGTTTCTAATGATTGTTCTGGTGGAATTCCAATTTCTCTATCTCTCAAAAGACTTTGAATAAAGTATGTAATATCTCTTCCAGCAATTGGAATGTGCTTAATACAACTACCAATAACAAAACCTTCAGCCTAAAATATAAGTAAAACACATATTAGTTGAATCAAAAAAAGAAGTATGTCAATTTTACAAATTTAAAAAAATCCACTTACAACAGGAATAACGTGAGTAACCCCATCTCCACTATCAATAACAATACCAGTTAAACTTCTATCTTCTACTGTTTTAGCAGTCCAAGAAGCTGCAAGAGCTAGCACAGCTTGAACAGCAATGTATAAACCAGATACATTAAAAGATTCAAACATTATTTCAGCTGTATATTCACGATTTTCAGGAGTATTTAGCGGAGGTTCTGTCAGTAAAAAATAATGGTCCTCAGGCTCAGCTCTGAGATATTTAAAGATACATTGCTGCAAAAATCTCTCCATCAAATCCCAATCTTCAACAAGACCATGTCTGACTGGGTACTGCAAAGGCAATTAATTTTATGATGGAGTCTTTGCAAAAATATTTGAAGTAAACTAATATATTATAATTTGAAATTTACTTTGACTGCATATCCAGTTGCTTCAAAAGCTTCATCTCCAATGTAAAAATCTAAGTCTTCAATACCTTTAGTGACTCGTCGAGCTGAATTGTCACCTACTTTAGCAGTTTCCTTAATAGCAATAGCTGATGGTATCATCAACTGAGGCTCTTTATTGCCAGCAAAGCCCAGTTTTGTGTATCTATGCGAAAGAAAAAAAAAGTATTTTCAATTTGACGAGCATTTCTGACAGTAGAAGACAAATTAAATGAAGAAACGATGACTAGTACATCATCAAGGATTAGTCATAAGCGGAATGTGTGCGGAAACGATATGAAAACATGCATATCCTCAGTGCTGTATGTAAAATAACTTACCCGGTGCCGACATCGATAACACACGGGGGTAAATGTGACATGATTAGATGCTCGCGCAAAACTTAGGGCTTATCTTTTGGAAAGGAACAATCTCAGCGATTATAGTGAAATTGCCAAGCATGCGAAAAGTACACCGGAGGTACTTGTAGCAATCGCAAAAAATAAGTGCAGTCGCCACCGCCCGCAATTCGCAACACGTTTATACACACTGTAGGAGTGCGACTAAAAAGCCTCTGTAATTCGCATATATATATACACACGTATATAACACAAGGACTGCAGACAGTAAAGCTTCTGTCACACTGTTTTGGAGCTTCGCCGCTCCATACGACATCTCGCGAACGTAGGCAATAGGCTGGATTTGAATTCGCTTGTGTGTTTGACAAAACGTTATTTTTCACATTACGTTTGCAATTTGTCAACGAATCTATGGTCAAACTCAAACTTTTATCAAGTAGAGACGTAATTAAATCGAGAACTAGACCAAAAAATGTATTTCCAGTTTTACAAAACGGATAAACGCCGAGATCGATAGACAGAGACTTCAGACACCTTGTCCATATATCGCCGCGCAAAACATTCGCGAGCAGAATGCAATCGGAGCTACGGTGATCAGTTCTCTGTGTATGGGTATACAAACACGAGTGTCACGTACGTACACGTCAGCTATACGAACGCGTTTTGATACACTCGACATATCGTTGTACATTTAGCAGCTCCAAGACATCGCAAGCATAAGCGTTGATAGAAATTTTATTTGCGCCATACTCTTAATAATGAGGATATGTAGGATGCCTTACTAAAAATTGCAATACTGCTCCTTATTTCTGACTTACGTTTGATCGGTGCTGTGCGCTATTAAATTTGTGTGGGGAATTTCAAATAAACGCATGCCAAGATGGTACGTTTTTTTCGACAAGCATCTTGCAAATTCAAACACAATAACATTCCATTTAATGGGACTTTAAATCTTACTTGTCACTTTATTCATATAGGTTCTCATTGCTGCTGCTGTATGCACCAAAGGGGGTAAAAGTAAGTCGATGAATTTTGATAATTAATAACATTACCATAGGTTATAAAAACATTTTCATAAGTTGCATATGTAAATTCATAATGGGCAAATTTTTGATATTGCCTTATAATTTTTGCCTAGCATTAAAATTTGTTACTTCCCTTTTTTAGCAATCATTTCTCGGCAGTTTGTCGAAATGACAAAAGCTAGAATAGAGGGATTACTAGCAGCTTTTCCAAAACTCATGAGTTCAGGCAAGCAGCATACCTTTGTTGAAACTGAATCTGTACGATATGTTTATCAAATTATGGAAAAACTTTATATGTTGCTGATAACAACTAAAGCCAGCAATATATTGGAAGATCTGGAAACGTTACGTCTCTTTGCTAGAGTTGTAAGTTAAACTCATATACCTTTTTTCAATTTAATTAAAAGAAATATGTTTAAAATTTTTATTTTTATTCAATCATACAGATTCCAGAATATTGTAAAACAATAGATGAGTTGGAAGTCGCTGATAATGCATTTAATTTGATCTTTGCTTTTGACGAAATTGTAGCTCTTGGTTACAGAGAGAGTGTTAATTTGGCACAAATTAGAACATTTGTTGAAATGGATTCACATGAAGAGAGAGTTTATCAAGCTGTTAGATTCACGCAAGAAAAAGAAGCTAAAAATAAAATGAGAGAAAAAGCAAAAGAACTGCAAAGAATACGATTGGAAGCTAACAAAAAAGGAGGAATGGGTAAAAATGTATCATCATTTAGTAGTGGTTATGGCAGTGGCACTAGTTTTTCATCATCTTCGAATGTTGGTGATTCCGCCAACTATATTCCTGAACCTGTAAAGCCATCATACACACCAGTGCAGTATGTATCTATTTCAAAGAAACTTTATTTATTTTAAATAGTTCTCAATTATTAAATGAAATTTTTAGAAAAACTTTGTCATCTGGTTTGAGTGCTATGAAATTAGGAGGAAAATCCCGAGACGTTGATTCTTTTGTTGATCAACTAAAAGAAGAAGGTGAAACAGTGATTGCTGCTTCTGCTCAAAGCATTATCAAAAATACAGTTGCTCCTATTGAAGTAACCAGAAATGAACCGTAAGATAACTTTCTTTTCCATTGACCTTTGTTTTATTGATGAAGTTACTTGCAATGAAAAATTATTATTTCAGAGTTCACTTGAGACAAGAAGAAAAGTTAAATGTTAGAGTCAGTCGTGATGGTGGAGTACAAAACTTTGAACTTCATGGTTTAGTTACATTGAACATATCTGATGAAAGATGGGGTAGAATTCGAGTGCAATTAGAAAACGAAGACACCAGAGGCATGCAACTTCAAACGCATCCAAATGTTGATAAAGAATTATTCAGGACCAAAGGTCAAATTGGCTTGAAAGTACCAACTAAACCATTTCCATTAAATACAGATGTTGGTGTTCTAAAATGGCGTTTGCAAGCACAAGATGAAACAGCGCTCCCGATTTCAAGTAATTTTCATTAGAATCATTTAAAAAACTATCAGTAAATGAACTGTAATTAATAATATAATATTTTATCTATAGTTAATTGCTGGCCATCGGAAAATGGTGAGGGAGGGTGTGATGTAAACATAGAGTATGAACTGGAACAGAAGGATCTTGAATTGAATGATGTTCATATAAACATTCCATTACCAATTGGCAGCAACCCTGTCATAAGTGAATTTGATGGTGCCTATTCACATGAAGCGAGAAAAAATTTGTTGATTTGGTCTTTAGAATTAATTGATTCTTCTAATAAATCTGGATCTCTTGAATTTTCGGTTCAGAATGCCAGGCCGGTAGATTTTTTCCCCTTGCATGTTTCTTTTTCATCTAAAACATCATATGCCAAAATTAAGGTACAATGAATTGAATATTATTATTTATATTAAAATCTCTATTAGAGACATATCTAATTTATTAAATTGAATTTTAGGTAAGAGATGTAATGCTTGTTGAAGATGACAGCCCTGTAGCACATTCTGTGGACACAGTGTTCTTTACTGAAAACTATGAAGTGGTTTAAGATATAAGTCAATCACCACATTCATATTGTATTTATAGTGCTTTTTGTAACTGAGAACAGAGAGCAAAATTTATTAGCATTTAAAGATACTCATTTTCATTGTAATTTGAGTTGTCTATTATAGGCTAATACTGGATTTGATTCAATTTTAGATTTTCACTGTAAGAAGTCTTTTAACATTAATTATGTATAAAAAACTAATTACTAATCACAGAAATAATAAAATACATCTAAGCAAAATTTTTCTTAAATATAGTAATGAGTTTTTATAAATTGTAACAATAATATATATGTATAAAGATATAATTTTCGCCTCAATTCCACAATGAAAGCAAAATAATAAATGAAGAAAAAAATTTATTACAAAATCTCCTGTTGTGTATTATTACAATTTTCGATTTATACATTTTTGCTTTAATTATCAAGTCCATTTAGTAGAAAATATTCATTTTGAAGAAAATAAATTTTTGCCTATTTACTTATTTATTGTTTGACAAAATTTACTTTGGCTGTTGTTTACAAATTTGATCCTCTTGACATTCTACAAAAATGAATTTTTTACATCGAAATGCATTGGATAGCGCTGAAAATGTAATCATTTATTGCTGCTTACTTGGTTAGCCCTCTGACGGCCAGATTTAACGATCGTAAGATACAATACATCACTTGCAGACTGCAGTCGTCTGTATTTATTACGCATACAAGTAAATAATATGCGAATCACAAAGCCGCTGCGAAATAGTAGCAAGCTATTAACTATGTAATAAACGATTTGTTATAGTCTACTTAAAATGAATAATTATTGCATTTTTTTCGTGTAATGTTCTTAATACCTGAAAAAATAAGTATAGTATTTACGAATATCATTAAGAAAGTGCGATAGTTCTAGTTCTAGTATGCCACATCCATAAAAGATTATACCAAAAAGTGTAGTTACGTTGTGTTTTTTAATAAATTTTAACCCACAAGCAAAAGCAATACTACAAACGATCAGATGATGGAGGAAAACACTACAGGAATCAGTGATGTTGCATCAAACTGCAATGGAAATAACGATGAAAAAATTAACAGCGACGATTCTTATGCTAATATTGGAGAACGTTATAATAAGGTTTCTTTTTGATAATTTCATAATATTAGGATCACGAGTATGAACAATATGTTAACTTATCAAAATTTTAGCTCAGAGGTTTTGCTGTCAAACTAAAAAAAAAAGTATCAGACTTGACAGAGCAGGTCAAAAATTTGGAAACAGATAACCAAAAGCTCAGCAATGAAAAAGAAGAAATGCAAAATAAAATTTTGTTAATGTCTGATAGTGTAAAAAAATTACAGGTAACATTTTTTTATGAATAATTGATTAAAATTAAGCAATTTGATGAGGTTTAATCAATTTTTTATATTCAGACAATTCAATCACAATATGATAGATCTCAAGATGACGTGGAGTTGATAAAAAATGAAAACAAACGATTGACAAAGCGATTGGAAACTCTAGTTTTAGAAAATGATTCATTTCGAGATACTATTATGAAAGAAAAAAGAGATTTATCAGAAGCAACAGCAAAAATTAACAATCTTTTAGAAGAAAAAATAAAATTGGAATCCAATTGTGATCAGTTAGAGAAAAAAATTAAAGAATTAAATTATGAGCTTAAAGCAGAAGTGGTATTACGCCAACAAAAAGCCAAAGAATATGAAGACTTAAAAACTGCTTTAGATGCTGAACTGAAGGCTCATAAAGCAACTTTAGCTAAAATGGATAATATGAAGTTTGATCGCAAAAGTAACAATGTTTTATCTTTGGAAGTTGCAAATTATGAGGTATTCACCAATTTCTAATTACAGCATTAAAATGTTTTGTTCTTAATGAAATGATTTTTTATTTTAGAAAAGTATAGAAACAATCAAGAATAAATTAGATGAGGAAACAAATGAGAGAATAAGTTTAGAAGGAACTATCAAACAGCATTTAGAAACTATAGAAGTACTTACTGCAAGAATTATGGAACTTCAAGATTCTTGCTTAAGTAAAGCTACTCGAATAACCATCTTAGAAGAAAAAAATTCAACGTTTGAAATGGAAACAAGAGAAGCAAAATCTGAGGCAGCTAAAGCAGTAAATGAGAAAGATGCTGCAAACAGAGAATTAACTCGATTGATGCTTGCAAAAAAAGACCTTGAAGCAAAAATTGATTCACTTACATTAGAAATGGGTCGAGTTGAAGAAGAAAATAGGTAAAAAATATTTGTTTGTTTGAATTAATAAAACTTAAAATAATTATCAAATCCTTTTGTAATTTTTTAGTGCTCGCGTCAAAGCATTGGAAAGTTTAATTGAAGAATTAAAACGTGATATATCGCGATTGAATTTAGCATTAGAAAACAGTAAAATGGAAATTACCACATTACAAGCTGACTTTGACAGTTATAAATTACGTGCACAAAGTGTATTACTACGAACAAAGACTGCACCAAGCAGTGAACTTGAAGAAGAAATCGAACAGGGCAGGCATCAGATTCAGATGCTCAATGAAAAGTGTGAGTGTTACTCCGAAAGGATAGAATCTTTAATGCGGGAAATTATTTTACTGAAGCACGAGAGAAGTCGAGCTGTGGCATCTGAAGCGGAACTACAGGACAAATTATCTGTCTTTAGGCAAGATTCGGTCATGTTACTAGAAAAGATGAAAAATAAGGAAATTGAAGTGCAAAGAATACAAATTAACCACGAGAAGATTGTTGATACTTTAAGGCGAAATTATGAGGTAAGCAAACATAATACCCACTAAAAAAGTTTGATTTAAACAAAGGTGTAAAATTCCTGTAAAACTTTTACAGGAAGAATTGAGTAATCTCAAGAAAAAACACGAAGAAGAAATTAAAAACGTGAAAATAGAGGCGAACATAGCGTCACAAATGAGTTCGCAAATGAATTTAAACACTGAGGCGATAAAGCCATCAGTAGGATCTAGCTCAGTGCCGCCTTTAATTGAAAGAGAAGAATGCGAGGTATAAAAGTTGATATTTTGTTAAAATTTTCCGCGATTGAGAAGAATTTTTATTTCATGTGAGGGTTTTCATTTTAAATGATATAAATAATTGAAATAAATTAAATTTCCATCAAAGCAAAGTTATTTTGTTAAAATTTAAACATAAGAGTAAGTGAGTAAGGCAAAAAGAAGAGTATCATTCGTTCTAGAGCATTGTATTATTTGTAGGGTTCCGAAAGCATAGACTCTTTGCATCTCACTTCAAAAAACGTCGAGCAGCGGGGCCCTAATCCACTCAGGAAATCTTCGAGGTCAGAGAGTCCGATGATAACGCAAATCACCCCGTTGGACCAATTACTCGAATTTCCATTCGACGAGCACAACGTGGTCCTGGCGTCACGTGTGCCCGAGGACAGTCCCGAAGTAATAGCATACAAAAATCGCGTGAAACATCTGACGGAATTGCTCGCTGATGCCGAACGCGATATCGATAAACTCACTCAACAGAATCAATTGCTCAAGGAAGATATACGCTTACAGAAGCGTTACGTCGAGCGCGAGAAAGAGGCTGTGAATTTTGAGTACTTGAAAAACGTCGTGTTCAAGGTGATTTGTTAACATTATTATAATTACTTTTAATTTATTTATTATACATTACTTTTTTTCTTTTCTTTTCAATTCGAAAATCACATTTCTAGTTTTGTACTCTGGAAAATCGAGATGAAAGGAGCAGACTTGTTCCTGTTTTAGATACTATTCTAAAGTTAAGCCCGGAGGAAACGCATAAATTGAACGAAATCGTCTCAACTACGGGTGGTGGTGAGTTGAAATAAAACTTTTCTCGAATCATTTTAACATCTATTATTATTGACGTTGATATGTTCCAACAGTGATTCAAAAACGCATCTGGATACCAGGCTGGAGTACAAGTTGAAAAGAAAATGTAAAAAATTATCTTTAAAAGTAAAATTTGAGATTGCTGGAAAATATTTTTTTATCTAATAGTAAATAGTATTTTTCAATACACCTCGTTATAAAGATACAAGTAATCCAAAAAGTTAAGTTCTATATTGAATAAGCGATAAAAAGCTCGTGACTCGACATTTATCATCTGTATTGTAGATATATTGAATATATTGACTAATAATTCTGTACTTTAATCTGCCTGTTTTGATTGTATATTTATCAACGTTACAATGTAATAAAAGATAAACGAATTATAGTTTTTTGTCTAACAAACAAGCATTTTCTGTATTTTTCATCAATCTAACCACGTGTTTTTTTATCAGTATTCTTATGCAATAAAGAACGAGTTCTTAAGTTTTAAGTTCTCTGTGAATCTGAATGCATGGACCTTGATAATAATGAGTTTTTTTTCGCCGCGCACCCGTAAGCATTCTCAATTTTTGGCACAAACATCGGAGTTTTGGCAATTAAATTTAGTTTAGTAATATTCATCTGCCAAAAAATATTTCCTGCTGCGTTTATAATTGCATCTTTAAATGCCCGTATGCTCAAAAAAGTGCACGACACGATCATTTCTTTAAAAGCTTTTATCGATCTGCAATGATTAACCGAGCACCGCTTGAACTCGACGGAAAGTGTACTTGAAAACGAAAGTCGTAAAACTGCATAAGCATTATCGATTTGGAAAACTTTCATGCGCCTGCTGACTCGTTTTCTGTGAACGATATGCGGTCGAAGTTTTTAAAGTGAATTTCTCTCTTTAGCGGAAGAAAGAGAAAAAAATACTATTTTCGGCCTGTTATACATAAAACGTATGACTATCTCAAACGATACGAAGCACTTGAATTCATATAAAGAGCGCAGATTAATATCAATCAGCAGCTCTGGTAAGTCATTCGCCCGAGAGGCCATGAAAATTAATAAATGTTGTGCAGCGCGAGCAAAAAATCCATATGTCACATGAAATAATATAGGTACTTGATCGGAGCCGTCGTGGGACATGTCTGCACAGTAGTAGCAGTAGAACGTGCAGCAAAGCAGAATCAGCAGGAGGGCAGTAGGTATTACGCGCGCTAAGTGGTCGGATTGACTCGGGCCTCAAGTTTATCTGCCAAGCCAAGTGTTGTGATAAACTTTTTCCTCTAGTACAGTAGCGGTAAGTTGATCATTTTTTGGTTGAAATAAACTAAAAATTTACCCGTTTACATGATGGTCTAGCCGCAACTAATTATCTTATCGTTCGTTTGTTTGCAAGTGTAATATAGTAGTTCCAGCAGACGTGTGGTTTAATAATGACTAAATTTAGTCGACGTATGCGTGTAATGTGTATATATGTTACCAATTCTCACACAGAAATGATAAATTCGTGCATAGTCAGTCTATTTTTAATAATATCAACGTGTCATGTTTGATTTACAGATCGCGCGAACATATCATAGCAATCCGAGCAATTTACCAATTAGCCATGTCTATCCAACAAACAACTAAACTTGGCCTAGTGCAAACACCATTAGCGTCCAGCAATGATCAACAGTTCAAGTGAGTTGTGTGGGAGGCTAAATAAAAATGTTACCTACGATAGGAAAACTTTAAAATATGCTTCAATTATTTTTTCTTTTGTTTTTTTTTTTTTTAATTACCAGATTGGTACCCAAAATCATTAATGGAGGTATCGCTGGAATTATTGGAGTCTCCGTGGTTTTTCCTCTGGATCTTGTCAAGACCAGACTACAAAATCAAGTTGTCGGGCCTAATGGCGAAAAAATGTACAAATCAATGTAAGTCCAGATTTTCCATTCAATTATTTTTCAAATCGACCGTCGTGCTGCGTCGATAAAACTTTTGTAAACATAACACCCACTATGTGGCTACAGATTAAAATAGCACACTATTCATTGCTTCCATTTCAACAATGGTTGTGAGAAGCTCGAATTACTGTACCTGATATTACTTGGTACTCTTTCCAACAGTCATAGATTTATTTCTCATAATTATAAATAATTATATGTAAATTCACTATTGTCTCATTGTTTATTTATTGTGTACATTGCTTGGAATTATTATTAATTACATGATGATAAATTGCAAGATGTATTATCCATGTTATGTGATAGGTTTGACTGCTTCAAGCGTACATATCATGCTGAAGGTTATTTAGGGATGTACAAAGGGTCGGCTGTTAACATCCTCCTTATTACTCCAGAAAAAGCTATCAAACTTACAGCTAATGATACTTTTCGCCATTATTTATCAACAGGACCTGGGTAACTGACATTATAAAATAATTCATTTTATCCATCAATAACTGATTAGAATAATTTAATAAAAATTTAATTTTAGTGAACCTTTACCATTGATTCGAGAAATGATTGCTGGTGGTTCAGCTGGAGCTTGTCAAATTGTAGTTACTACACCCATGGAATTATTGAAAATTCAAATGCAAGATGCTGGTAGAGTTGCTGCTGCAGCGGCAGCCAAGGCTAGTGGTGAGTCGTAGTAGTATTTTTAATGCAGTTTTAAATGAAAATTATATGTTCTCACTTAAAAATATTTTTATGTTTAGCTGATGGCAAACCAGCACCAGCTAAAAAAGCCTCAGCTTTAGCACTAACAAGAGAGCTTTTACAAAAAAGAGGAATTTTGGGTCTTTATCAGGGTACTGGGGCGACTGCTCTCAGAGACATTACATTCTCAGTTATATATTTTCCATTGTTTGCAAGATTAAATGGACTCGGTCCAAAACGTCCGGATGGATCATGTAAGTTGACCTCTGACCAAGAGTTGAAAGAAAATCATTTTTACTTTTACTTATAATCGAAATCATTTTTTTTGCAGCCGTATTCTGGTGCTCATTTTTAGCCGGTTGCGCTGCAGGTTCAACAGCTGCATTAATGGTAAACCCATTTGATGTAATTAAAACTAGACTCCAAGCTATTAATAAAGCACCAGGTGAACCAACATACAATGGAGTCATCGATTGCATTGGGTAAGTTTTCTTTTCTGTAAGTATTACAGTATACTTTCCTTTTACTAATTAGTTTGATTATTCTCCTAGGAAAACCCTTAAAAACGAAGGTCCTACAGCGTTTTTCAAAGGTGGTGCTTGTAGGATGATTGTGATAGCTCCGCTATTTGGAATTGCACAAACCGTCTACTATCTAGGCGTAGCGGAAAAACTGATGGGTCTACAATAAATGGAAAATCTTAAAACGAAATAATTATGATAACTTTATATTGTTAAGGATGATTGTAAGCGTCTCTCTAAGTGTGCGTTATCATACGTCCAATAGTCAATTGCTCGATACAAATGACAATAATTAATGTTACGGAAATGAATCAATATTCCTAATGAGCCAAGTCTCTTGAAAGCTTATTTGTCGTATGTAAGAAATTGATCTATTTATGTAGTCTTTCTGTGAAATCGTTGAAGAGTATACGTGTATGATAATAATTAGAAAGCATGGATTAACTGCTTATCAATTTTTGCTGGGGGCAATTTATCATGTAAAGTCATGAATCTTGCACTCACTTGCTCTATATATACAAATATACATGAAAATTTTTGAAATTTTAAAACTTTATGATGCATTTGAGTTAGATGCATCAAATGAACTGCCTGTGAATCGTTTCTGCGTTTTGAGAATATTTATTCTGTATATTCCCACAGTTCTTCCATTGAAGTTGTAAAAGTGTTGTTGTGATTTTTCGCACACTTATTAACTCAAAAAATATGACAAAAAATATTTAATTATTGTATCGTTATTACTGGTTCAACCAGAGGCGTTAATATGTATATATAATGTACGACATATCTTATATTTATGTGAAATCGTTGATAGAAATTAACTTTAACTAGCACATTAATTTTTAATCTAATTTTAAACTTTCTGTAATTGTTATCTCGTGTGAAGCTGTTTTCTCTTTTTATTTTATGATACATTCAGTGCAGCTTACTATCAAAGTACATATACTAAGTTTATATAATAGTTTAATGCTGGAATATTAATCATCAAATAGTTCATCAATCAAAACAATAGAGACTTCTTGGGATATGTAGTAATGAATGAGTTCCTATTATATATTAGATGAGTAACAGTAACAGAAAAGTATTTTTTCGTGATTTTTAATTTTTTATTATCATTTTAACTGATTTATTAATACATCATTGTTTATATTTTTAATGTTTGTTATAGACTCAATTTTATGTACAATCAAATAACATTCCTTGAAAAGTATAATGTGTTTTTTTAATTCACCTGAACCACAACATACATGTCGATTTACAGTTGTTAGGCTTGGACATCGTTTTTGTTAAGTATAATATATTTTTTTCAATTTTCCTTTTTTTTGACTTTCAAGAACACCAAGTGCATACAATTATCTAATGAACTGACGAAGTTAATAGCTACATTTAACAATGAATATTAAAGCTGAGGAGCTTACTGGAGCAGAATAGCAGAAAATGACAATTTCATGTTATGTCTGAAACAACTTATTAATAATTTCATTTTCATGTTGAGATTTAAATCATGATCTTTATCATGATGAAATATCAGTAATACACCAGTTTAAAATTTTTATTTTAAGATGATTTAATTATGTTGAGTTTTTCATGAGGGTAATATTGTTAAAAATTAGTATAATGCTTTAATTAATTTGGTTTTTGATTAATTTATTAAACTAGAATAAATATTTTTCAACAGCTGAACCGAAATAATGTCACAGCTTGTAACAGACAAATAAAAATACATGACATTTTTAATGAAACTTAATTATTTGCCTTTTCAATAATTACAGTAATACATTCATTTATCATACATATAGTTTCAAATCTAACCATAGGTAAGCGAATTACGTGCGTTCAACACATCAATCGGCGCTTTCAAGATGTAACATGAAATCGAACCGTCTCAGATTTAGCATCGATTTACAGGAATGTTAAAACGCGATTGTGCGCGGTAATTTAATCGGTGAATTTGCGGTTAACGTTGCGACCGAATAATGCTGTGCGGATTTCTGGAATAAGTTGTTGAGCGATGAGTTCCAGTCTATTTTCCAATGTATTGACTATCTTTATGCGTCCTAGGATAATTTTACAGTTAGAATTATTCAACATCATTTAACAATGGCTTTGGAAAACAGATCTTTGACTGAAACTTACCTTTATGGGCCAAAAGTTCAACACCACCACAGCTGTCAGCAGCCAAGTAGTTATCTTGATCCAGCTTCAATGTAGCTTCCTTCTTGGTATGCTCTTTGTATGTATCTTGAATTTCAGGTAAAAGTGATTCGATCAAAGGATGGTCAACTTGTCTAGCTCTTATGACTACAGTAGTTTCTACCAGCTGGAAGATTTGCATATTATTTGATAATTGTTTTTAAATTTTATTGTATTATGATGATAATGATTAAGTAATTACTTGATATAATCCTTGAGAAATCAACAGTTTCAAGAGTCCAGCATATTTGCCTTGATCCCTAGAAATTTCACTGAGCTTCTTCCTTGCATCATCCAAGACATTCTTGACATGATCTTCACGAACTTTGAGAACCTTCAAACGAGCTTGATTAAGCATATTTGAAGATTGGCTAAAGAGAAACAATTAAATTTGAAAAATATGTATATTAATGACAATTATTATCTTCAATAAGATAGGCAACATATCAGATTGATATATTCATTTGAAACTAGATATCATTTTTCCACAAAAAATTACTCACATCTTCTTTTGGAGCTCAACTTGTTTCTCTTTCTTTTCATAATATTCCATAATCTTGAGACGCTGTTGCTGTACTAAGCGTCCTTTTTCAATATTAAATTCTTCTTCTGCTTTTGCATCAATTTCTTCAGCTTTTTCATTGGCCTCTTGTTCGATGAAGGCCATCATATGCTTGATCTAAAAATGCATTAGAATAAATTTTGATAAATAAATGGGAAATTTTTTTATTTTCAATTTCATCTTCAGCAAGAAAGTTCATTCTAATTTTCAACTGTTTGATATTTTGATGAAACAGTGAGTGAGCTAGTTGGTTGAATGAATTGGACACTGCCCAATATGAGTAAAAGAAATAAATGTGATAAACATTGTAAGGACGGATTTATTGACCCAAAAGCCATTAAATGTAATACCACACCCAGAGTTGTGCATGTGACTCCATGAGAGTCAAAACGTGTAATTAGTAGAGTAAAAGTTACGACGTACCTGCTTCTGGACGTCAGCATCGCTGAGAGACATTTTGGCTTATTTGTTTTTGGCTTGACTGCCTGCACTGATTCACGAAAGAAAATTACGCTCAAATTGATCGAGCTAAAATGGGTTAAAGGAATTTGTTCGCACAGAGGATGACTGCTCGGACTGCAAAAGCACAAAAGCACGTCGACGCCCAACAAAGATAGATCTGAAACTGCGTAAGGCCTCGGACTCGACGACGATATTAAAGCGATATATTTCGACGACGATGTCTTATGTGTGTCTCGTGAGAAGCACACGCTCTGTGATCTATAAGCTGACTTCCCCTCGGGTATAGCTAATAGCTATCCACGACTCTAGCTGTCACTGTCGCACTTGCGCGAATCGCCTTTTGCGAGTGTGTACGTCGTCATAAGCACCAACGCTGTCTGCTCACATGACGAATCATATGACTCGCTATGGTGGCGCTAACTAACGATTCAAATTGGTAGCTTTTTCACGTCAAAAATCTTACGAAGTGTTCAATCGCGATGTCAAGTCCGAACTATTTCAAATATCGCGTATGAAATTACGATTACTGAATCATCAGTCATTTACGATAGTCGAAAAAATGAAAAGTTTCGATCTATATATGAGCGTCACGATAATTAGTTAATCGATTTCTATTGCACTTGTTTTATAATTCATCAGGATTGGTAGAGTCGTAAAAATGACGAAAAATTATTTGACCATTTAAATGACTATACTTGCCAGCGATGCTTGTATTTGTTTTATATGAAAATAAGTTTTTCGGAAGCAAGTGCGAGATGTGCGAAAAAAAATCAATTGGTTGGCGTGCAAATTGAACGTGGCTGCGTGCACAGATTGCGAGCAGACTTGATCGGTACATGAAAAAGCCACCCACACGGTGGAGTCGCGTCGCGCCGAGTTGCTACAGCGGCCGAACTGGCAAAGTCTCGACTACATTTACCAACAAGAGAGTCTGTGTTTTGACTGTTTCGCGTTACGCCTCTGCAAAAGGCTTCAGTCTATTCCGGTACTCCGGGCGCATTGGACGCGCGTAGCAAGTGTTTCGCGCCTCGCAGCCCCCCGCATCGCTCATATACCTACACGGCTTTGTTTACCTTTGGCCCTTTAATTCTTGTTGTCGTAGCGTCACGAGTGTCTGATTGCGCGAGTGCCGAGTTTGTGATTCGCTGCCGCGTGCCCAAGTACGCGCACCTGTCAAGACCAATACATGTTATTTTTCACCGGCTGAGCCTTGCAAAATAATCGACAGATAATCGAGCAAACATGCCGGTGTTCCACACGAAAACCATCGAGAGCATCCTCGACCCGGTTGCCCAGCAGGTAAATAAAGCCAATAATAGGATCGCATTACTGCGTGTGCAGTGCTGCTATGCTCTTTTTGAAAAAGCTCTCGATAACGCGAAAAAATAGCCGCTCGCGATCTGTTTGTATACATACTCGCTGCAGAGCCGATATACCTATACCTACATAATTACGTGTCATCTTCTTTCTCGATATATTAACGCCTAATCGATACTTTCTCTCCTATTTACCCTCTCCTCGGGCCCGCATAAACACGAGCATAACTTCGGATGCAGATATGCAGTATAGGTTTCAACATGCATACATACACTGCTAAAGATTAGACATGTATTTATACGTACATACAACATGAAAACCGCAAGCCATCTAACCTCTCCATATATTTATGCGTACAGTGCCTTATATACGAGTGTCTCTCGTTTCTTTTGCGCTTGGCCATCTCGTACGTGCCGTTTGCCAATAATATATGCCGTCTTATATCAGTATTTTTTTCCTTCTCTCTTATGGATATCTATTCGTCGTGACGTCATTCGTGCAGACCACTTGACTCGACTACTACTGTAATATACCATGCCATTTTCAAATCTATGAAAAGAGGATTTTCACAAGCGCGGATATTTATCGATGAAATTACCTTTCCAAAGATTTTCGTCGAGAATTTGGTCGTGGGAAGAAAAAGCAAAACAAATAAAAATAAAGCCACGCCCGCGTCGTACGAATCGAAAAACCAGGCAGGGTTTAAAAAACGATGTTAAACAGGAAAGCCTTGTGTACGTTACGCATAGGCTCGATGAGTCTTGAATGAGAAATCGAGAGAGGGAGAGAAAGGCCTGGGCTTAATGTACCTAAAAATACATGGGGTTAAAATAGACACGCGTGTATAAAACATATAGCGGTAGGTATAACGTCTGCCATGCACAAGTTTTCAATGTTTATATATAGCTGGCTGTAGGAATATATATTAGCACGAGTTTATTGCTTTCTGGTAGCTTTCTTTGTGTATATATAAAATCATAATAGCGAGCTTGGCTACGCGGGCCGAGGTTGCACAATGGCTTTAGCTGCCACTCGACCAAGACGCGGCACGAAAAATCTCATATTATCTCGTCCTGGCGAAATTTTTAAAGAGTCCAAGAAATCTCGCGTCCGGTCCACTCGAACGACGATATGTAACGTCTCTGGCCTTTAAGCGAAAAAAAAAATCATTACGCTTCGCAGTTGCCGATCCGAAAGAGAGAACAGTCTGTGCAGAAAATGATTCATTCATTCGAGACAGCGAACGCGTTTCGTTGGCTGTCAACGCCGCACGTTTCGAGCGAGTCTTTCGCCGAGAGAGAAAGAGAGAGCATCGATCAAAGCACGTGCATGTTTGACGAATCAAAAGAATCGTCCGAGAAACGATCGGAAACGCGCGGAACTTTATCGAAACGCCACCGACTTTAATGCCAAAATTCTCACTACTCTCGACTCGGAAGAGCTTGATTGTAATTATAGAAAGCTAGACAAACATTGGCTCAGCTTTTGGCTAAATATTCGAAAATACATAAGATCGACTGGTCGCACACGGTAATCCAAAAATATGACCGTGCTCTCTAGCTTGGGCAAATTGATCCTCTCTTCGTTGAGATTTATTACGGCGTATATAATATGCATGGGCAGTATGGACACTTGGCATAACGACGTTAAAAATTACCACTTGGCCCGATTCGGGCACGCCTTGGCTCGAAGACAACCGCTACACACGATCAGCCTATATTTCAGCTTTTTTGCTCGAATCCAAGTCGTCCTTTTTGATTTTCGCGACTCGACTTTGAATTCGAGCAAATGCAGCAACGCGACGAGTTGGAGCAAATTAGGCGTCGTCGCGCTTGCGTCCCTAATTTACCATACAGTAATCGGCCCACGCCTATGAATACGCGCGCTTAACACACCCGTGGCCGTTTCATTAATAATTTAGGCCACAAACTACTTTATGCGTTTCAGCGGCGCGCGAGCTAGCTCGATTTTACCGCGCGATACACTCTATAAATTAAACTAGAGCCAAGACGTTGACTTTGCTCGCCTCTTGTGCTGTGTACGTTTGATTTTTCTAATCTGCTTGTAATACGTCAACAGGTTTCGCGTCTAGTCATACTACACGAGGAAGCCGAAGATGGCAATGCTATGCCAGATCTGGAGAGGCCTGTCAAAGCCGTCAGTCAAGCCGTCGCTAATCTCGTCAAGGTACCCAATTCTTTACCTTGCTTTCATATCCATTCGACATATTTATTTTCATTTTCTCCGTGACTCGACTGGCCACGATCTCTATTGTAAACTTGTCGAAATTGCCGATCTAGGTGGGTAGGGAGACGATCAATTCGTCGGACGACGCGCTGCTCAAGCAGGACATGCCGGCGTCTCTCAAACGAGTCGAGACGGCCTCTCATCTTCTGGAGGATGCCTCGGTCATGCTCAAAGGCGATCCCTACTCCAGTACCGCCAGGTAATTCATTTTTTCCAACCTCTATAACAGTGGCTACAGTTAATTATTAACGATGATTATCAGCTCGTACGGTAAGATGATGTATTCGTGCAGCTCCATTACTCGCGTCGGTGGCGTTGCGTGGAGGTATGTTTGAATCGAATAGTGTATCGCCTCAACCCTATGAATTAATTCATTGGAGTGGCTTGAAGTAACAAATTTCATTTCGACAAAACAATTCAATTTCGTAATCAATTACATTTTCATATGGTGTAATAATCATTCATCGTGATATTACTATTATTACGATGGTTATTATTTTAATTATTATCATACATAAATGCTTTCACGACAATTGATCGATTCCGAAGTATTTCCATTGACGCACAATCATCGCGAGCTCCGCCAAAATTGATACTTTTATTGGCTCAGCAATATCCATCAACACGATAAAAAAATTGGCTTCTACTTATTTTCTTAGTTTAATAAATAAACTCGATCAGAACATTGCCATTTATAATGTTGGCCGTAAAATGTACGCTAAACTTGAATAAATCAATGGCCCGAGAAACACATGGAGTCGTGAGTCTTTAAAAAAATGTCGTTGTACTCGCATACAGAAAAAAGCTGATCGAGGGCTCTCGCGGTATTCTGCAAGGCACTTCGTCGCTGCTGCTCTGCTTCGACGAGAGCGAAGTGCGCAAAATCATCCGGGAATGCAAGCGCGTACTCGACTACTTGGCCGTGGCCGAGGTCATCGAGACCATGGAGGATCTCGTTCACTTCCTGAAGAATCTCAGTCCCTGCCTGAGCAAAGTATCGGGCGAAATAAGCGCCAGAGAAAAGGAGTTGACGCACCAGGTCCATCGAGAAATATTGATTCGTTGTCTCGATCAGGTAAGATGTCGGACAGCTCGTCTGAAAATTATCCACAGCGAATAATCGATCGATCGTGCGCGTCCACAGGTGAGAACGTTGGCACCCATTCTCATTTGCTCGATGAAAATCTTCATTCATATCATCTCGAGCGGCGGCAAGGGAGCCGAGGAAGCCGCAGAAAATCGCAACTACTTGTCCGGCCGCATGTCCGAGGAGATCAACGAAATAATTCGCGTGCTGCAGCTGACGACTTACGACGAGGACGAGTGGGACGCCGATCAGATAACGGTGTTGAAGAAAGCTCAGAGCGCCATCGAGTCGCGCGTCAAACCGGCCTTCGACTGGCTCGACAACGGCCGAGCCTTGAGGGGCGGCGTCGGCGAGAAGAGTCTCCGTCAGATCGTCGAGCAGGCCGAGCGCTTGGCCGAGCGCTACCTAGCCCCGGCCCAAGCCGAGCCGATCGCCAAGCTGGCCTCGCAGCTCACCACCATGACGGACGCCCTGTGCGAGCTGCGCCAAAACGACAAGGGCACCTCGCCCCAGGGTGAGGCACTCGCTCGAGGCATCAAGGACAAGGTGAACGAGCTGCGCTCCAACATATCCTCGGCCATCGTAGCCGCGGACAAGTCGGGCACGGTGCAGACGGCTCATACCGTGGCCGGTCGTTTGGAGCAGGCCAACAAGTGGCTGCTCAATCCCCAGCACGACGACAAGGGCCTAGGACAAAAGGCCATTGCGCTCATCATACAAGAAGGCAAGAAGGTAAGCACGTTTTTCCTTCAAAATACAAAAGCTCGCTGTAATTACTTTTTTTTATCGTATGCATATAACATGTACTATTATTTATTTAAATATAATAATGCTTATTAACCAGCTCTATCCCTCTCCCTCTCTTTCTCTCTGGTACGCTCAAAATTTCTCCGTTTGCTTCTTTCATTCTGCTAACCATAAACTCTCGCAAATTTTGGGACTTTTGACTTATACCATTGCGCACGAGTATAGAATCTTGGAATCGTGTACACGGTAAGTGCCAGACTGACTAATTCTACCGATATATTGTACACTTAATTAGTAGGCAGAAAAAAAAGTAGGAAAATGTCAGGCGAATAAAGAGGAATAATGCAATGGTTGGCAGGTGGCGGATGGCTTACCCGGTATCCACAGGGTGGAGATTCTTCAGCTTTGCGACGAGGTAGACAATCTGTCGCACCAGCTGGGCGAGTTGTGCGCTCGCGGCGAGGGCAACAGTCCGCGCGCTCAGGACGTGGCTCGGAAACTGTCGCACAGCTTGCACGAGCTCAAGAACAAGATCCAGCAGGCCGTGGTGTCGCGAGTCGTCGAGGACTTTATCGACATCACGACGCCGTTGAAGCAGTTCACGGAGGCCGTGCTCGCGGCCGAGGGCACGCCTCACAGGGAGCAGAACTTCAACGACAAGACGCTGGGCCTGCAGAGCTTCTCGAATCGCGCCGCCAAGACCGCGCGGATGGTCGCCGCCGGTGGCAGCGGAGGCAACAAGAAGCTCGCCGAGGCCCTCAACGCGACCGCCTCGCAGCTCGAGTCTCTCACGCCCCAACTCATCAACGCCGGTCGCATCCGCATGACCTATCCGGAGAGCAAAGCCGCCGACGAGCACTTTGAGAATCTGCGCCTCCAGTACGCCGACACGATTCAGCGGGCTCGGAGCCTCTGCGACGAGGCGACCGACAGCGCCGATTTCGTCAAGGCCAGCGAGGAGCACATGAAGAAGCACACGATTCTCTGCGAGGACGCCATCGCCAAAGCCATGCCGCAGAAGATGGTCGACAACACCTCGGCCATCGCTCGACTGGCCAACCGAGTCATACTCGTGGCCAAGCAGGAGAGCGACAACAGCGAGGATCCGGCTTTCATACAGAGAGTCAACCAGGCCGCCGATTGGCTCCAGAGCTGTGAGTATCGAGTGACCGAATCGACACTCGTATGTAATTCCAAGCCAACGACTCAAACACGTCCACGTATCAATTTACTTTTTTACCCGCGCGCAGGTGTGGCTCCAATGGTCCAGGACGCCAAGGCCGTGGCCATCAACATGCACGACGGCCAATCCATATCCAACTGGCGCGACAGCAATCGAGCCGTATGTATCATATACACGCATCCCATTCATTAGTCATGCATACTTGAATAACATAACTATTGTTTCGTCTGATCGTCTGATCGTGTGTGTGCAGCTACTCGGTGCGGCTGGCGCAGTTAGGCAGGCCATTACCGTGGAACCTGAAGCTTTATCACCTGTGCCACCACCTCCGCCGAGTCTATCGGCTCTTCGCATCTACGACGGAGGTAATCAATTCTTTTTTCTCAATACGAATATAATTATATCATTTACCCTTACATAATTACATGAATGTTGCACATACATCATATATATTCATATAGAAGATGTAGCCGATTTTACGAAAGAACGATTTATACCCGTTATCGAAGAAATTCAAAAAATCGGTAGGACGAGTCAAGCCGAAGGTAATTCGCGTGATATGAGAGTGATGCATGGATTTCTCGGCATTACCTCTATCCTTGTGACTCGATACTTTTTGACGGATACAGAAATAATACTCATATCCACTCCAAGCTAACTAGCTCGTTTCATATTGACGTTTAACATACTTCTTCGATTATAACAATGCATCCTTTTTTTCTTTTCAAGTTTTAACTTTTTTAATTTTTATTTAGTTTTATTGAGACAATTTTACAGGCTATTCGTCGCCAAAACACGTAAATGTATACTTCAACAAAGAATAAGTGTATTTTAGGTAAAACGTTAATTTATTAATCGGCAACCTTTTGTTTCCACATACCTTACTAAGCTTACGATGTTAACTCTGTAAGAACCACACTGTAAGTACATTTTCCGATCCCCGCACGTACCGCGGTCTAACTGCAATACATCTTATAAGTACAACGATTTAAATGTCATTGTACAATAAATATAAATTTTGAGTATAGTTTTTCCCGTTCATAGTTCTCTCGAAATGGATTATATATAAGATCATCGATATAAATCGTCATCTCCAGTTTAGGTCTCGATCCCAAATTTCTACGTTACTTCGATCGATTCGATGCCTATTACAAACGTTTAAGTGTATGGTAATGACAAGATGAGCACCTCAGCGATCGAAATCCACCTAAACGATTGTAACAGACATCAAATTGATTTAAATAACATGCAGCTTCTGGATTGAGAATGAAACTGGGTATATGAACCATTGCCAAAGAACTATGAACAGCAAAGAAGACACTCAATGTTTGAATCTATTGTACACTATTGTACACTATAAAGTTAAAACCGTTGAATTTATAATTTTTATTGTGGTTAGATTGCATGTAAGAAAGTACATTACATTACATTGTACATTAGAAAGTTTTTTAACTTTTGGACGTTTTCTTTATTGAAATCCAGTCACGTATTTTGGAGAGCAATAGCCATTAAAAAATTGCATTAATAAAATTCAATAGAAACGTGAAGAGTGCGAGTGCAAAAAATACTTTTTTCCAATTTTCATCTGCTCATTCGAAAATTATGTGATAGTTAATTTGCGATTTGATATAGATATGGCTCCACCTCGGCCTCCACTGCCAAGTGGAGAGCTACCACCACCAAGACCACCACCGCCAGAGACTGACGACGAGGATGAGATGTTTATGCACGCCCCTCAGCCTAATCAACCGATTATGGTAAAACGATAAATTCTCTTGAACCAGCACTATATCACTCGAGCGTGTAAACGTTATTAAATTCAAAATTATAGATGGCAGCCCATGGCCTCCATCAAGAGGTGAGACAATGGTCAAGCAAGGACAACGAAATCATTGCCGCAGCCAAGAAAATGGCTATTCTCATGGGCAGACTGTCTGGTCTCGTGAGAGGCGAGGGTGGCAACAAACGTGATCTCATCGCTTGCGCCAAAGCCATCGCCGAGGCTTCTCAAGAGGTCACTCGATTAGCCAAAGAGCTTGCCAGAGAGTGTACCGACAAGCGTATTCGTACGGTTGGTATTTTCGTATTGCACATTTCATGCGCGTGAAAATTCGCTTATAAATATAACGTAATTTTGTGTTTGTGTAGAATCTTCTCCAAGTGTGCGAACGCATTCCGACGATCGGAACGCAGCTGAAAATTTTATCCACCGTCAAAGCGACGATGCTCGGTGCACAAGGTAATGTGATTACTCAGCAAATTATTCCTTTCATTGCGAATTTTTTAATGCAACGAAAAGTCGACGTTTGTTCATGACAATGACATTCATCAAAACCATTATTCTCTATTACTAATAACATGCCACAAGTACTAACAAATCATTACTTTCATTGCTCAGAGACGCTCCTCACCTGGGAAGAGTTGATGTTATACGGTAATTGCTGATGCTAAGCAAAATACTATACTGCTTTCATTTACTGAAACGTCATTCATTTTGCATTTATTTTTTCGACAAAGTATTTTTTCCACAACAGTAGTTTCTAAGTTGATTGTATTATTACCAACTTATCATAAAAACGCTATTCCTCAATGAGCCTCTTTCAACATCTAAAATTAGACTTCTCTTTCATTTCATGCTATATGTATTAATCACTGTATGCAGAAAATCAACTGAATAAAGTATCAAATTGTTCGTTGATTTTCATGAGTATTGGCATGTCTATTTTTGTCAGATAGACATACTTATAACCGCAAATTATCAATTATCAATTAGTAGCATATTAAATTTTACAAAAAATGAAAAAACTATTAATAATATTTACGATTTTATAGGTACGGAAGAGGATCAAGAAGCAACAGACATGTTGGTAGGTAATGCACAAAATCTCATGCAGAGCGTAAAAGAAACGGTCCGTGCGGCCGAATGTGCAAGTATCAAGATTCGCACTGCCTCGGGCATGAAATTACGATGGGTACGCAGACAGCCCTGGTACCAGTATTAATTTTTAAGTTTAATAATATAATCATCTGCAGAATAGAAAAGAAACAAAAAAATATCGTGAATTGTTATAACTATTAAATTTGTGCATCAATGTTATTGCATTGAATAATGTCATTTATGAAAATTGTATGCCATTTTAGAAGTTAATTATTTAGTTATACATTATTATATTGTGCATTTGCTGACGAATACAAACTTTATGTATCAAATTATATCAAGTTAAAATTTTTTCTGATTTGCGTGAATGAGAGTCTTGAATTTCAATTTAAAATCAAACAATATATTGCAGATTCAACTGCCGAATTGATCGGTTGTAATTTGATCAGAAAAATGCAATATCAATTCGAATTACTTCTGCGATCGAAAAACTGAATAAATATAAGTATTTTTTTTTAAGTATGGTCAATCAACGTGAAAGCGCTAATACGAATAAATTTTTTTATTAAAACGATTGAATCACTTATATATATATTTATATAAAAACAACCTACTCACACATACATAAGTATTTAGCAATAAATGGTGCAGTGAGAAAACTCAATCGTACTTTTAAATCACGAGGCCGCTATTTTTCTACAATTAAATTAAAAAAACGTGAGAGTCACAGCTTTAAGTTATGTAATCAAGTTTAAGGTTTATTTTTGTAAACAATGTAAATGTGCAATAAAAATAGAAAGAGCGAATAATCCCACATCGTTTGTCATACTAATGAAAAGCCTTCCCGACTTTAAACTGAATATATTACAATGTGGTGCTAAAGTAATTAATCTTATTAATCAGCCTACTGACGTATTAATAATAATAATAATAATAATAAAAATAATAATAATGATAATAATAATGATAATAATCATACAATTACTTTAGAAGTGAGTACTTGCATTGAGCTTGCCACAAATGAAAATTATGAGTCTTTGACTATTTACAAGATTATGTCCGTCCTCTGAAAAGATTGGTTCGGAATGTTTTTAAATCTAATTTTATACATATGCCTCATAGAAAATATTGTAACTTGTACCTAGAAATGAATTAATGATAATTTTTAAGATAATAAACTGAAAGTAATTGATAAATAACAAATGTACTCATTAATTTTAGCTGTACAAAATATTTACAAAACTCATTTATAACACTTTCAGATTCTTTATAAAAAAATCCACAACCCCATAAATAAAACTATTGTATACCTAATTTCTTATAATGCTATTATCTAAATTTTTACCAACGGCAGAAATTTTTATTTTGGGCATTTTACTTGGTCTTAGATATGGATTATCAATAGCCTCTGTTTGGGTACTATTTTCTTCACTTTCTTCATTTTTGTCATTCTCTTTCTTGGTTTCACCTAGAAAAAAATTTTATATAATTAATAAAGTTAGTACTGTCGAGGAACATGCCCCATTTCAAGGCCCATCTAAATAATGTACTCAATCACATGAGTATAATTGTATCAAATAATACATTGATGCACATCTGAAAAGATAAAATTACCTTCTTCTGCTCTAGTTCCATCTTTAGTTGGCTTAACTTCAGATTGTTCTTTTTTCTTCTTGGGGCTTAATTCTACATCACTATCTTCATCGAAAATTTGATCTTGAGGCAAAAGAGCTGATAAATATGTAGGAAATTGAGGAGTACATGCTATTACTAAAAAATAAAAATATATTTATTTTATTTTTATAATTGTGGTAATTAACAAATTATTTGAAGTAACTAATTATTGTATTGTACTCACATGGAAACATACTATTATCATCTTTAAGAAATAAACTATGTGTTTTTTGAGTCTTTGCTGTAAATCTTGTTAATGCTCTTTCAATATCTCTTTTCTGTTGAGCTGCTTTTTCTCTGATGGCCTCATATTCAGTGACAGGCTGCTTATGAGTCTAAAAAATATAAAAATTTATAGCAACTTCATCTTGATTGAACTTAGAACCTCCTAACTTACCGGTGTCCTGATATATGCATGTGGATCTGGTAGTGGTGGCAAGTGGCTGGGTATGTGCGGTGGATGATTTTGTTTTACTCCAGCCTGCAAAATATTCAACTGTTTTTGTTGAGTTTGTACTTGTAACGGAGGTAAAATTGACCTGTTAGGACGGTGAACATATTTGTTCAAATTGTCAACTCGGATTCCACTGTTTGTTAATGCCAAAATAACATCAGCTATTAGTACTTCTGTTCTACCAGACAGCTCACAATAATTTCTGGACATAGTTCCCAAATCCGTTATGACTAAAAAAAAATTATAGATATTTTTAAAATAATACTAATTACCACAAAAACGTTTTATGATTAAGTTATGAACTATTTACACGATTGGCACATCTCTGTGAGTGTTTCTAAAGCAGCTTTTTCACATGTTTCAAAACCAGCTTCGTGAATTAAGCATGCGATTGCATGGCTAAGTATTTTGCGACGTGAATTCGTTATCTGTTGATCCATTGTGACAAATTTATAAACAACAGGTACTGACAGTTGTAACAGGAGTCGTTAACCAACTCTCTAACGCGAGTCGACGAGAAGAGTGCGAGCGCAAGACGTACTGAAGCTTGATTTAACCTTTTTAAAACATAAACATTGTCACACGTTGCCTCTGCATTACCTGTTGAGCAGTTTAATGTACTATTTTATCGATACATACATGTTATATACATAATTCTTTTTAAATTTCATACATATTTTAATTGTAATTAATTGGGTAAACTGAATTTAATATTCATCTGATTTTTATTTTACAAAATGAATGTATCTCAATTTGTTAAATGTTTCATATCGTAAAAAGCAAATGGGTCGTGGGAATAAATAGTAGCACTATTGGCGTTATTATAGCAATAAGAAGTGTTAGTAAGTAGTAACAGGCGCGCGAGCGCGACGCTCATGCCTCATAATATCTCGGTTCTGCGGCTTATAACCTCTGCATCATAATATCTGCAGAGTGCAGACATCTAAAGTATAGACTATTACCTACTCGTCGATGTATAGCTTGTTAACGAAATCAGTCACTTTCAATATCAATTGTACTCGCGTTGAGAAATAGACAATAAGTTTAAGTGCATCTCACTCAACTTCTGCAGTTTTTACGTGAATCGGCTGTGTTGTCAAATTGGAACGCAACAAAATTTTATAAATGGAATTGTGACCACGCCCAGAACATCAAATCTATGGTTCATCTATACAATTAGTATTGCTGATACACTGTCGAGTAATTGATATATACTTCGTCAAGTGTTGCTTGTTTTAAGAATTACGAGATTAACGCATAGTTTTTTCTATAAAAACAATAAAAAATGGTGATGTCTACTGTACAAACGAGACGTCAAGAGGTCGAACAATTGCGCCGAGAGGCCACTATAAAGCGAGAAAAGCTCAGCAAATCTATGAAAGAAATGCTGGATTTTATTCGCGAACACGAGCAAGAGGATTGTCTGCTCGTCGGCTTCTCCTCTCAGAAGAGCAATCCCTTCAGGGAAAAGAACTCGTGTGCCATACTCTAACACTGGGTTCTTTTTAGCCCATTAAGCACACAGAGACGTTACAATTCATTGAATCGGTTGAGAGCTGTGCAATGGTGTCAGGTTAGTGTTTATGTTTTAATGTTTCATTGATATCTTCGATTGTATGACAGTTGGATGAATACATAAGCATATAAGTTATGACTGTTAATTTAAAAGGTCCAAAAGAGATAATTCTTTGAGTAAATAATGTATCATTTAGGCAGAATTTTGGCAGGTTAAATAAAAACCAACAAATAAAATTCAAAAACATTTCTACATTTTATTTTTTGGACATTCTTTTTTTTTTGGTGATTTGTGTGAGTTAAATTTGGAATGACTGAGTAAAACTTGAAACTAAATTTTGCTCATTAGTGATGACGTCCAAATAACTTAGTGCTGTGAATTAAAGAAAAATTAAATATGTTAATTTTACTTGTTTCAGGGGCAAAATACCTCATCCTATTTAAATAATAAAACTTTTATGGCTTGGTGGCATGTGTGTACAAACTTCATAAGCATGGAATTGACTCGTCTTACCAGATTGTTTGCAAGTACTAAAGTTCGTATACAATAAATATAAACTGTGGAATCATTTTTAATACAGCGAAGTATATTTTTGACAAATTATAAACAGTTCATATAAAAAATATTTTCAATATAAAAAAAAGATTTTGATAAAGTAATAGTATTTACAATATTGTATATTTGTATAAATTATTTAGAAAAAGTCAAATGGCATTTTTTAATTTTTTTTGACATAAAAATTTTCTTTATACTTTTAAACTTATCAACAACATTTTGTTTCATAAGTTTTCCAATAATTCAATTAAATCATACAAATATGGAAGTTGTGCACTGTCTCTCTGCGACTGAACTCTTCGATAAAAAATAGGACAATCTAGAGAAGTACAACTATCAGCATCCATTATGCCAATGCAAGAGTTACAGATCTAAAATTTAAAATTAATAATTATAATAATTTTACTAAATGTTCAGAATTTAATTTAATTAGTCAATATTAAGTTATACACTTAGATTTGACACAAACCATTTTACTATTTGAATGGATTCTTTCATATTGCCTGCATTTTTCATGTAGAGATACTAAACTTCTACTTTGATTTTTAACGCAGTTTTCACAAATGCCTTTATCACAAGACTGTCCACAGGATGGACAAGATGCATTACATAAATATTGAGATATTGTAGTTTTTTGCTTATGATATATTTTCATCAAAGCAGCTGCAGGCATTTTATTGGGTGCCTGGCGGTGAGGCATTTCCATAAACCTTTGTGCAAACATAGTACAAAATTTCAAGGTATATTTTATAATATTGAGAAATGATTAAGATATATCAATTATTTATTAAATTCGAAATTTATTGTCTAATGATGAAAACTTTACCAATGTTAAATATATTTAATGAGAATATGTAATAATAAGCAATACTTATGAACGGAAATAAAAAAAAGGTAATAAAAACTCTTTCAATTATTTCTATCCTTACCAAGTAAGAGCATCAACACCAATGAGTTTTATGCATCTATTTAAGGGAGGAATGATAACTTTAGTTATGTAGTATATGGAATTAGGCCTTAAAAAAGGATCCTCAATTAGTTCCATTGGTGATTTGACGCATTTTATTAGAGGCTCATTTGGTGCACCAGCCACTATGATGTAAGGTACACGCGCACCCGTTCTCGGCACGGCTCGTGGATCTTTTTGAATCATACGCTTGGTTAATTCTAATGAGGGTACACAAGCTGCTGCCTTATATCCTTTCATGCCCCGAAATTCTTTGGCAAACGTCAAATCCTGTATTGAGGCTCGGCCGCTAAGAATTTTATCTAGTTGACGAGTTACGTAGTCCTTTACTTTCGACATATCGTTCGTATCGAACAGTATCCTTAGAGACTTTTCTAATATCTAGAATGTAACGTTATATTGTATACTATTAAGGGCTCAAAGATCGTTTGAAATAAAAAAAAAAATGATTCAATTTTTAGAAAGGATTTTGTCCTCTTTTTTCACAAAACTTTTTAAAATTCCAAAATTTTTATTTACTTCTTAAATACAGCTATTTCTGTGAGACTTTTTTGTGCCAATTTTTTATTCTTGCGCATTTGCTGGCGTTTCTTGTTTTTAAATAAACAACAACGTCGTCGTAAGAGTAAGAGCGAACCGCGTTTGAGCTGCGGAGCCCACTTCTTTGGAACATGAATGGTTACGGTTAAAATTTTCGGCAAAGTGGTAAATACCGAGACCGTAGATTTATTATGAAGATAACAAAAAAATTGTTAAATGAAAAAAAATATGCCCAAGTTTTTTGTGACCTCGTGCGAAGTCTTGATCGGAACAATTTACGTTCCAAAGAATGGTGTATGCGACCTGGGCGCTGTTGCTGAAACGCTTCGCTCTTAAAGTAACGAGAAGCGAAGTGCATTTTTAAAAAATGTAATACGCCTACACCAACAAACGCAAAAGAAGAAACAATTTAACACCCATAAAGACGGAAATGGTGGCATCTCAGTGAAAAATAAACATTTTGTAAATTTAAAAAATTCCATGGAGAGAAGAAAAATCCATTTCAAAAATTCACTAAAGGATTTTTGATTTATAGCCCTTTTTGAGCGCTTAACAGAGTGTTCATCGGAATTTCTTTTTCAGAGAGTTCTAAAACTTTATAAATCATTATAGCACTTGCTACAAGCGTTCGATCTTCTTTGTTACGCTTAAAACAGCGTGTTCACATTGCATCTGTAAATTCTATAAATAATCCACTCTTACCTTGGCTACAGCTGGGCACCCATCTCGCCGTACAGTCTCAATCCCTTTCGCTAAATAAACTGGCTTGTCGTTTACATTTTCGTACATGTAGCCGCAGTATCTTTTTTTGGTCTGCAAAGATTTTTGATTGCTGGATAAGTTTTTGTTATTTTTCATATTTTTTTGTATTTATTATGAAAATCAAATGTTAGCTTACTTGAAGAATACATGGGTGCATGACTTTTTCAAATTTCAATTTGACCGGTTTAGGATTGGCTGCCGTAACGGCATCAGCCATTTGGGCACCAATATCGAATGCCTCTTCGCGTGTTTTATCCTTTAACAGAATGAATAGAGAATCCGTATCTCCATAGATAACTCGAGCCCCCCATTTGGATGTTGATTCTACCAATTTTATTGCTCGCTCAAGCGTTTCTTTACCTTTGCTCACGACACTATCCCCTACCTATACGATGGTGTAGTATCCGATTAACATTGCGTTTTTTCAAATAAATTATTGATAAAATAAAACTGTGAAAAACGATAGAAACCTCGATACATGGCATACGGCCGCTAAAATTAGCAGCGGTGTATCCGTAGGTAACATTGGCGATGAGCTTCAATCCAAGCTGCCTTGAATGCAAAGCCCTTTGCAGAGCTCGATCACTTTTTGGATGATCTTTCATAGCTTTTTTCACCATAAACCTAGTATCGAGAATTTCTGTCAACATACGTGGCAAGATTCCCTTTCTCACATCTTCCCTGACAAATGCAACCCCACATGGTGCGTAATTAATTCTGTTTTGTAGGTGCTGAGCCAATTTTTTTGGTACCTTTAAGTTTGTGCAACCAAATTCGAAAGGGTGGAGTCTAAAAAAAAAGTTATGATTTTGATGATACATTTTACGCCTTATTAATTTATTCAACTCACGATCCGATGAGATCCACGCGTCCTAAACAGGTGGAAAAACAATAGTTGTATGCTATAATTATACTTGGATACAAGCTCTGAAAATCCAAGACAACCACTGGATCGTGATACATGGTTGATTCGGGCTCCATAATGAGAGGTAGTGATTCAGGTGCTCGCATACAAGCGCGTTGATGAGGTGACGGTGAGACTGGAATGTAGTTCATCGGCTTGGCCAGACGTAACATCATCGACTCGACTCGAAATTGCGAGCCACGGGAAAAAACTTCGAAAAATTGTACGCCATAAAGTCTCGCATGTTCACTTGTGCGATCTGTAAAAAAATAAAATTTTTGATGCAAAAAAATGATCGGTAATGATAAATTCAATATAAGACGAACTTATGATATCGAGATGATGAAGCAATCGATGGACGCCAATTACTCTATTGCAATAATGATCAATGACTCGCCAGCGAGAGTTTGGGGTATTCCACCATTTGGTGAGGACGTCGAAACTCCAATGAGGTACGCGTTCGCTTAATACGTTATACATTAAGCTCTCGTAAGTGTAACTGTACAGGGCTGACATTGAAAAAATTATTACATTAATTTTTAGTATACTTCACTGATATTTCTTACCGATTTCATGCCTCATAATTCTCCATATATCAAGTACGATTCTTCCAGGTAATCTGACTTCAGCTAATATTTCTAGATGTATTTGTATGGGTTCATCAGCAGCTGTCTCCCAATTACACTTAGCGTTG
The DNA here is from genome assembly GCF_000599845.2 of Trichogramma pretiosum. NCBI lineage: Eukaryota > Metazoa > Arthropoda > Insecta > Hymenoptera > Trichogrammatidae > Trichogramma > Trichogramma pretiosum. The sequence continues at coordinate 2,709,962 of NW_019641672.1, forward strand.
GGTATTCTTGATATTTTACCGCTCAATGACTTACCCAACAGCGATGCGCGTTGAAACATGTAACCCCAGGACAGAAACTCCATGTCCCAACCGATCAGAATATCCGGATCACTGCGGGATATGACATCCACTACGACCTGAAATATTTCAACTTCATTTGCCACGTAGGTGAGAGTTTGTTCGTTCTCTGAAACTTGTTTATTTTTAGCATTTGGATCGACAATTATTACGCCGCACTCGAGGGTTTTCGCTTTCGTCCAATCCGGAGGTACATCGTTGTGAATGGCGTAAAATACAGCGCCGATCGGATCTTGCCGCGGGTCTGGTAATAAATTCGGTCGCGTTATCACGTGCACTTCCAAGCAGAATGTTGTTAAGAATTGATGCTGTAAATAATTTATAAACGTGTTTAACGAGCAAAAATCGGTAAGGCTTTATACTTACATTCGTCATGGCTTTATCATTTCCCAATTTTTCGTGGCCTACGTTAGCCATTGAAATACGATTTGTGAACTCGATTTGTCCACAAGATACTCCAAAATGTTTCGAAATAATGCTACTCTCAGTGTCGTAAAATATCCTCGATAAATCAACACTGGGTTCAAAGACAACACTTTTAGATGACAGTCCAGATTTTTGGGATTTCAAAACACGAAGTTTCTTTTCTTCTTTAAGCTTTTCATTTTTTTGTTCATCTTTCCTTTCTTCGAGCCATTTTTCTATGCTTATTCTATTAGGAGGTGATTCAACCGGTACTGTTTCGATATACTCATTAAACTCTGGAATTGAATCATTAGAGCTGGAGCTAGCATCTGTGGAGGTAGAGGTAGTGGTGGAGGAGGAGGAGGAGGAGCTGGAGCTGGAGTTAGAGTTGGAGCTAGAGTTGGAGCTAGAGTTGGAGCTAGAGTTGGAGCTGGAGTTAGAGCTGGAGCTGGAGTGGGAGCTGGAGCTGGAGTTGGAGCTGGAGCTGGTAGAATCATTTGTTTGCGAAGAATTGAAAGGTATGCGAAGTTTGCAATTATCGGAAATTATGGGGCTAGTCTCTTTATCTAAATTTTTTTCATCACTATTGGACTTACAATTGATCATATCCTCATGAGTCGTAGGAATCACTTCTTCGCGATTTAATAATTTAACACTATGTGATGCTTCTTGGGATAGTGGCAAATTTTCTTGATTAGAGAAAATTCTAAGCCTATTACCCGTTAAGTTTGACAACGATGACTCTTTATGCAAACTATGCATAGTTTGGCTTGCAAAGTGGTGATTATGAATTTCGAATCTAGTACTTTGTGAGTTACTCAAATCGCTATCGTTAATTATCACAGAATTTTTAACTACGACTGCTCCAGTCTGCGAACGAGTAATCGTGTTGGTTGACTCATCGGAATCTTCAACCAATGTCATGTCGCTTTCAAAGCCTTCTTCAACTTGAGTGTGTGGTTCATTATTACTTAGCTGAGTGAGAAATTGGGCTTGTAAACGATTTTCCATTGACGTGCCGTTGTCATGATCAATTAAACCCTTTTCATTTCCTTCTATAGTAGTTTCGCGTTTTGAATTATTTAACGGTTGTGAGACCCATTTGCCATCAGAATCTTCAGCTAATCCGACATCTTCTATTTCTATAGATTTATTTTTATTTACACTTGAAAACATTAGTTTTGGTTCAGATGCTGGTTCGGAAGACGTAAAATCGTTTAAATTTTCCGTCGATTTGTCTTTTACTTGTGAGGACGGTAAATTTTTATTGCTTGTACCAAAAAGATTTGATTTTATCTTAGATGCTATTGATGTATTAGTTTTACTTGATGACTCTTCCTCTGAAAAGAGAGAAGTATCAATTTTATATGTTCAAAGTAAAGTGTAATCTTTAACTTACCAGATTCTTTAATTGGCGAAAAAATATTCTTTCTGTAGAAAGCCCGATTAATAATATTTTTATCGAAAGGCATGTTACTTTTAGCACCAGTAGTTGGCGAATTCATAGGCGAATTTTTTGGAGTTTTTGTTATTTCGACACAAATCGGTGAATATGTACGATTAGGACAACTTGGACTCGTCAACTTACTGATCATCCTTTTTAGTGGTGACGAACGCGGCGTGCGGGGACGTTTTTTTGCACTTCCGTTTGAGGAATCATCATCTTCACTACCAGAAATTCTTTTTCGTTTTCTTGGCGTTACCGTTGTAGATCTACTCAAACTACCGGTTTTTCTTCCTCGATCAGATTTGTAGTCACAAATTAAAAATTCTTCACTAGCCAATGTCAAATCAGCAACTTCTGACGGATTTATTTGACTGTTTTCATCGTCTATAGGTCCATCCACTTGAGGAATTTTTTTGTTTGAAGAATAGGTAGATTCACTGTTACTTAAAGATTCTAGTTCAAGATCTAAAAAATAAAAATTTCAGCAACTCTTCCAATATGGATGCAGGGGAAGTAATAACATTGCTTACTTATTTGAGAATCGCTCTGACGCGCAGCTTCTGGTTGTGAATCATTAAGATTTGTAAATTTCTCCCACTGGGTTCGATGAATATTGTCCAATTGAAAATTGGTCATATTGAGATCATCAGCTTCATCATAATCGTCTTCTTCATCTGCTCCATCAATCTGCTCCAGAAAGTGATCATCTAAAGGTGCTTGTGAATGTTGGGTACCAAGTATACTATTTGAATCTATAGGATTTATGTCTTGATTTTCTTCATTGTCGCCTAAACTTGAAAGCATATCCAAAATACTAACTAAAAATAAAACATAATTAGAAAAAACCATCATTCATTTTTGTTTATAACTAATTGCATGTTTATTTTACAATCACTTGTATCCAGAGAAGCTTCTTCGGAAATATGTTGAGTTTGTGTTAGCAATAATGAGTCATCAAGAATTTTATTTTGAGATTTAGGTAATACTGATGAGTCCAACGGGCCAGCGTGGATTTCTAGTTGAGATGCATCGAGTAAATTACTATTATCAGGAACTTGAATAGGATATGGTATATTTCTTGGACTGGCAGATAGCGTACTTTCATTACTCTAGAAAAGGGTTAATTTGAATTCATGAAGTGTAATTAAAAATTATTTGATGATCACAATTTCCCTTACTGGAATTTCAAGTACTGCTAAACGTCGAATCAGTCTTTTGTGATGATAAATATCATTTTCAGTAGGAAGTTTTGATTCTTTTGGTCTTTCTGGACTTGGTGGATTTGTTAATTGAGAATCACCACCTAATGCAGCTCTAGATCGTCTGGCTCTTTCTTCTGCCCAAATAGCAGCTATACCTGGATTAGAATCAATTCCACTGTCAATCACTTCTCGATTTTCAATATCAGATGCCCATGCATCTATTTCAATTTGACAAACACTTTGCTTTGTTACCGAATGTGGTAGGTAGTCTTTATCATTATTCAGTATATCAGAGACTGAATCAGAGTTTGGCTGTGATATATTTTGACCCAGAGGAAGTGATTTACTATGACGACGTTTGGCATGTTTTAAATTTATCATGCTCATTCCGTATATATTGTAATCCATCATAAATTGTAACGTGAAGGAAATATGAGCTTCGTAAGGTTGAAAAACCTGACCCATTACAGATCCAGTTTGTAAAAGATCAGTAGCTCGTTTATGCATAGCAGGGTTGTAATAATAAACTTTGAAGAAGTGATGTTTCTTTCGATGATATCCATAAAAAGGTCTAAAAATTGTATACTCTATAAGTTATCCTTCTTAAAAAACCAAGTTATTGCTTAAAAAATATTATAGGTATCCTCTGATGTATAATTTGTTTACATAAAAATCATTAACTGGAATTGTGGAGGCAGTGTAGTTGCTGTAAGAGACCACTGCACAAGCTGACAAATTGTTGCATAAATTTAATTAAAGTCTATGTGACCCACCATAATTCCAATTGATTATTTTTTAAAATAAAGTTATTGATTAAAATAGCTCACATTCCAGATACTTGCTGAATTTTGTAAACATGATGTGCATTCGTTTTAGCTGATCCCAAAGTTACATTGATAGCTGAATCAATAGACGCAGCTAATTGGTAAGCTTGAATATCTGCCCTTATTTGACCAGTATAAGGGATATACATGTAGGGAAAAACTCCATGGATATGAAGACAAACTTTGTCTCCTATGTAAAACAAAGCATTTTTTAATTAGAGCTAAACTTAGCATGAAGAATAACGTAATAGCATCATACCATTGGCAGTAATGCCAAAGATTCTAATAATCGGCACTTGCTTGATGTCACTGCCTCGGAACGGTGAAAAAGTTGGATCGACATCGGGAATGGGTACTGCTTGATAAGAGTCAACAGAAACTACCCTTATGGAGTACATTATTGTTCAGATGCATTAAATGTTTTCATGCATCTACGACTCGAATGAGCCACACGCAAATGGAAATGTAAACAAAGGCGCATTGCCGCGTTATTCACAATTTCTGTCTGCTAGTGGATGCACGCGTCATCTGCTATATAGGACCATCTCTTTTTATTGAAAATACAAGATCGCGAGATGATACGATAGATTTGAAAAAAAGTAATAAAGAAATCCAAGTTGGCTGGCAAAGAAAGAACGCGTCTTTATAAATAAAACAAATTAGTTGATTTATTTAAAAATTGCTGAATAGAATATTTCGAAACTTTCATTGTTCTATTTCAAAGCGCAAAATTAGCTTAAGCTTTGTTAATGATTGAACAAAACGCGAGGAAATGAAAGTTGTTATTGAATGTGCATTGTATCATATGGGGTTAAATGAAACATCAGCAATAATTTCTCGCGATGTACTGTCATCGAAAATTTTGCAAAGCAGCGGTCAATATCCGATTGGTTATTTATAAAAAAAAAAAAAAAAAAAAAAAACAATAATCATGATGATAATAATAATAATAATAACAATTACATTAAAGTGCACATTTGATTTGTGGTAGAAAATAGCCTCGGATATAGTCGTGCGCTATTGAAAGAGAAAGTGCATATCTTTCGAAATGGTGAATTTCGCCAACACGGATTATTTAATGTAAAAACGTGAAAGTGCATGTAATGAAATAAAATAACTGAGTTTTGTAGTTCGAGACTATCAAAATGATACTTGTGCTTTTGTGAAAATTATAATTATCACTATGTAAGTAATATCTCATGTTATGGAATATATATTTATGCGGGCTGATAAATTTTATGATTTTTAGACTATGTATACAAATGAAAATACAGGTGAGAAAAGTATGGAATGCTTCATCAATTAATTAATTTTAAAATGAGTGTAAACAGCTGCGATAACTCGAGAACTTAAAAGTCAACGTATATATATAAAACAATCTTAACGATAGTTCAAGTCGTGAAATCAAAGGTAGATAAGTGATTTGAATTTGTTAACACGATAATAATCGAAACTGATGATTGACGAGATTGTGAATTAAAATCGTTAGAAAAATGACAAGTTTTAAAAAGTTAAGGAAGAATCATCGACAAGACTGTATGAGTTGGTTGGTATGAAAATTGATAATTCAAGAAAGGAAAGGTATAAGCAACATGAGTAAGATAAAATTAGTAAAAGATTTTCGAATGTTCTCTCGATGCTGATCGATGAAAATTTCACGACGAACCATGAGTCAGTGTATTATGTGACTACGTCATAAAAGCAATCTGAGCTAGGGGACAGAGCGCCGAAAAAGTATTTTCATTTCAACAGTGTACATATAGATTCTTAGTCGCTCGCTGTAGCGTCATTTCCCTCGCGCGATCATCATTATAGCGAGCGAGCATGTGAGAAACGTGTAAAGCTGCTCGACCGATCGATGTGCAACAAATACCTAACGCAAATATTATTATTAGTCGACATCGAAAGGGCAGGCTTCGAGTAGCAAGATGTGCGTATATAAAAATTGTCAAACGTCTATATTTAAAGTCGGAGCAGAGCGCGGACAAAAGCCCCGGCGTATCATATAGCGGTGAGCACGACTTTAACTTACACGGGTGCGCTCACGCGATCGGCCGCAATTGACTCTCTCGCGCAAAGTCTCGCCATGCTCTATAGGTATACGAATACGTCGTCGTGTCAGTGTGTATATATTCACGCATACGCACACACGTACACGCGTTGTAAGTGTATGCATGCGTCCCTATACGACAGATAATGCCGAGTGCGACTTCGCACTGACTCACTACGACTACAGCCCACGGCGGCTCCGGCGGGGCAGCGGCTGGTGGTGGGGCATGCACTGCACTACAGTCTACACGCAGAGGAAACGCGCGCGCGAGAGCGCATAATGGGCAACGATCTCGTTTGATTCAGTACACAGTAGTAAGGTTGCAAAGCCTCGCCAGGGACGCACTACATCGAAAAAGCACGCGCGCGACACGCTGGCGGCTTATACACAGCAGTTGTCGCGTACACATACGATAGTGACAGCTGGATTTTTCACTCGCGCTGCGCCTTTTCGTTGCAGCTCTGTAGATAATATCTAGTCCGACAGTCATCGCAAGCAGACGACCCCTCGCCTAGTGTTGTCGCAGCCAGTGTCGCTGCTCAGACAATTATTTTATTGTTAGAGTAGAATAATTTTTTCTCCATACACGCAGGTGAGTACATGGCTCAAATTAGTATACATATCCAAGGGAATATATGCACGCATAAAAGAAAGGGTCAGTGTATAGGTAGGGCAATGTAACGGTGAGGAGGCCGCAAATAAACATTGCTTAGCCGTAGCTCGAGTCTTGCGCGCGTGTAAAATTCTTCTTGGCATTCACGTGATCCGCGCATCGTATAACTTATGATACTATGCCTACGTTTTATATATATGTAATATCGCCAAACAGACAGTCACCACTCGCTAATTTACTCTTTGCGGCGATTATACCTATGTTATAGTTTCGTCTGCGGCGGATGTTCACATTACTCTCACTTTTGCATTACGAGAGTGAACACGGTGTGATAGCCTCGCGTCTGTGAACCGTACGTGTATTTCGCTCGCGTGCAAATCTTACAATCTATTTATTTAGGTGCTTTTTTCTCGTCTGCAGCCGATTGGCTGTATCAAATGATTTTTATTGTACTTTAAGGAGGTACCTCCGCTCAAAATTTACCGAAGAGATTCGACTCAAACTTCGTACACTAATCCTTTTTAATGATACAAATGAACTTGCAAAATTGTATGCAAGTTCAGTACTTCGTTTAGAAGATATTCGTATTTCAATTTAACATTGAGTCGAATGAGAAAGTCAGTTACAAGAGAATATCTCAAAATTTACCGAAAAGATTCGAGTAAAATTTTATGTGTATCATAATTAACTACCAAAGAACGTACGGTTAAATTTTCGTAGACATTGGATACCTTTTTAATGCTCAATTAATTAATAATAATTTATTGACACTAATCTCGGGACATTTGACCAGAATTTCGCCGGCGGGAGCGGATGACATAACCTAACATTTTTGAATTTCTCAGCGAAACGCAAATATCTTATATTATTTATAACGAAGACTATAATGACCTATCATTGATAGAAATTCAAAATTAAATAAATAATGGGTTGTTTAATTTTATATCAATAATGTTTTATGCAATATAAACATTTTTTTTTATAAAATATGATTGAAAAATAACAAAATTTTACAAGTTTAATTATAAACTTCTTGAGATTAACGACACCAGCCGAGCAGTAAAAATATTGAGTTTTTCACAGTTGGTAGTTCTGCTCGGAGGTACCTCCTTAATATCGCTGCACAACGTCGTCTTATTTACGTAACCTGCGATACATGAAAAAAGTTTTGTCTGCTGATGTACGCTCATACGTGAGTTAAATTCATACATATACATACGCATACACGTTGACACGCCGCCCGTATAGCTATATACATAAATATAGTAAGTATATAGTATAAGTGTGGATTCGATTCGGGTGTGGATGGATAAAGAGCGGTCTAACGCTGACTCGCCGCTGACTCGTTGTGCAGCTGTCGTTAATTTCATTTTCATTTTATGATCGATATCGTGCCTATAAATGCCATAGAAAATCAAAGTAATGCTATTACTATTATCCCCTGACCAAATGCGTGCTTTAATCTTTTTTTGATACATACACATACAAATACATCGAATGCTTTGTATACAATACTTACTTATATACCTGTGATATATTTTATTTTAAGTATCACGCTTCGTTGCAACTTTTTATGTAGGTTTATATACTTTGTTCTGACGATTATTTTTATCTACCATGTAGTCTTCTGCTTGTTCTATTTTATGTTTTCTTCATTCTTACCAATCGAACTTACAATCAGATAATCTTCGTTATATACTACACAATCAAATTGAAAAAAATTAACAAAAATGTTTCAGTAAACGTCTTTGACTGTTTAATATCCTTGAATAAAAAAAATCACTCACGACTCTTTTTATTTGTTTGATATATATAGAACGTTAATGCACAATTATCGATTTTATTTTTGTTAATGTCGCGACTATTTTTCCTCTTTATCAGTGGAAAATTTCCGATCTAATGTTCATGAGTTTTATTTAAATGAGCTTGCATTTGTACAAATCTACTTCTTTGAACAATAGTGATTGTTGAACAAATGTACACCTGAGCGGTATGTTATCTATTAAAGTCTAAAATAATTATGTGAGAATCTATACTAAGTTACCCTCCAATGAGTTTTAAAATGTTGGCAACATATGCAGACAGACAACACTCTTCTCTGACCATCCAAGCAATTATGCATTTCAAGTAAACTTGAAAGCACTAAATTTGTCTCTGTTTTGTCAGGTATAATTAAAGATTTGTGCCAGATTGTACTAGTAATTTCAGACGTGATGCAGTTAGATTTTTTTATTAGTCTTTTATTTTTACAAAGAAGTCTAAAAGTTATATATAATATCAGCTTATTTCATTTTAATTAAATGACCTACATGTTTAGAGTGAATGAAACTAAGTTGTAAATAAATTAAAAACATTGATCAATCATTTGCTGTAAAATGATCATTATTATAGTAAATTTGCAACAACACAATGGTGAGGAAACGTGTAAAACGAAAGACTTCTGCTGCAAACAATGCAAGTGTTGCTAGTCTAATGGGAAACAATGAAAAGAACTCCAATCAAGTTTTCAAGGAAGATGTGAATTTTAAAAAGAAAGTAAATAAAGACTGCAGCAATCTTGATATAATTTTTAAAGGACACTGTTCACCTTCATCAGAAAATCTTATGAATGATATATCATCAATGGTATTTTCAAAGTGCACCTCAATAACCATTGCTTTTTCAATTTTTATTTTTAAAATATTGTTTAATTTTTATTTTCAAGTATTGTACTGTTCTTAATATTATTTTCTATTTTACAATTGTTGAAAAGCTTTTTAACTTACTTATTTCAATTTAGTTGATTGAATTTTTAGCTTTGATATTTTTTTTCATGAAAAAAATAATACACTCTATTGTATGAAATATTACTGCAAAAAATCATAAGACATTGGTATACGTGTAATATAGTTATAACCAAATCATGACTGATAACACACTTTTAATTAGTTTCACGATTTCATGTAGTTATTTTAGTTAATGTGCTTCTTGATGATAAGAATTGTAATGCAAGTTTACAATAATTTTTTTGATAACCATTCTAAAACTTGAACTAGTCTAATTGAAAAATTTCATTAAAATTCAATTTTAAAATTTTCTATTTTTCTATGAATTTCTGGGAAAAAGTATAATGATACGTCGGTGTAATAATATGATAATGAAATAAAATTAATAATATTTTAAAATAAGAAATGAAAGAATTGTAAAAAATAATTTTTATTTAAGTTGCTAGTTATCACTGGTAGTTGTGTAAAAACTTAGTGAAGTGAAATGATGATATGAGTTATAATGAGGGGGGGACCCTTGATCCCAAGTGACCATTACATATGTATTTCATCTTTTCAAGATAAGCAAATTGGTTCTTGACTAGCAAGCTATACTCAGTAAACATCACGAATCGTTCTCTATCAATCAATGCCCTAAAATATATTAAATTTGAGAAGTATCTTTTTTTTTAAATGAAAGAATGGTGTCAAAAAGTGAATATGAACTAAGTGATATCAGCTACATAGTAATAGATATGAATTTTTTAGAATTAGAAGTAAAAAGTTATAATTATTTTTCACTTTATTTAAATGTTTCAAACACATCAGGGTTTAATTTATTTTCAAACACTTATTAATATTTTGCAAGTTTGTTTTGTTTGCTCCTACAAACTCTGATATTGCATAGGGATAAAACAAAATTTAATTCAAATTGTTATTACAGGCTAATAATAAAGCAGAAACTACAATGTCTGGGCGTACAAATATCTCACGACGTACAAGAGATGTGCCATCAACATCTACAAATGGTGCTCGTTCTAAGTCACATCAAGATAATAGCAATAAATCAAAATCAAAATCACAGGATGATATTGATTTAGATCACTTGACTCTGTGGCAACATCCTATCAAAACTCTCAACTACTTTTTAAGAGAACTGCTAATCGACTGCCTTAGTTTTGCAAAGAAGACTTTTCAATATAAGAAAATCGTATTTTGTACAGTAACGTTTATCACTTGTTTTTTCTTGCTGGGTAGAATATCAGGACCACAACAGCCTGTATGTTAAATTTATACTATTAAACGTAAAACAAACAAAACAAGTATTTCATCCAATTTCTTTATTTACAGCTTTTTATTGCATGGGAAAGTCAAGTAAGATGGTGGCTATATTGGGTAGGTTTAGGAATACTTTCAAGTGTGGGATTGGGAACTGGACTACACACATTTGTTCTGTACCTGGGTCCACATATAGCATCTGTTACCATGGCTGCTTATGAATGTGGTGCTTTGAACTTTCCGGAACCGCCTTATCCAGATGAGATTTTATGCCCTATAAGTGTTGATACTAATTGGACAGTAAGCATATTTAATATTATGAGGAAAGTGCGAATTGAAGCTATGATGTGGGGAGTCGGTACTGCCCTTGGAGAACTGCCACCTTATTTTATGGCTCGAGCAGCACGTACTAGTCGACAAAGTAGCAAGGATCAGGAGTGTGATGAGGAACTTAAAGAACTCGAAGCTCTCGAGGCACTTGAAAATGGTGAAAATATTTCAATTATCATGCGTGCCAAATTAGCTATGAAACATTTTGTTCAGAAGGCGGGATTTTTGGGTATTTTAGCTTGTGCATCTGTAAGTATTCTGGAAATTTTAATAACCATCAATAATTTTTTGCAGCTAGCTAAAATTACTCTTAATTAATTTACAGATTCCAAATCCATTGTTTGATTTAGCTGGCTTGACATGTGGCCACTATCTCATTCCATTTTGGACATTTTTTGGAGCTACCTTAATCGGCAAATCAATAGTTAAAATGCATATTCAGCAATTGGCTGTGATAGTAGCATTTAACGAAGATTTATTAGAAAAAGTAATTAGTTTTTTGGTATATGTGCCTGGTGTGGGAACGAAATTGCAAGAGCCATTAAAGAAGTACCTTGTGGAACAAAAACGTAAACTCCACAACAAAACTGTTGTAAGTATCATACGATTTTTAAAATATAATCCTTAAATTAATTTTTAATTCATTCTTTTCAAATTACAGGGAAGTACAACGACAATATCTTGGCTGTTTGATAAATTCGTGATGCTCATGGTGTGCTATTTCCTTGTAACAATTATTCACGCACTTGCGCGGAATCATCATCGGAGACGTACAAAAGCTTCAACTGATTGATTTAAAAATGTAGATTTAATTTTTTTTTATAATTGAGAGTGTATACCACACACAGAAACAAAATTAAGCATAAGCAACCGCCGCAATCTACCATTGTTGATCATAAATACGTAATTGGCAAGGAGGGAAGAAGTTATTGTAAAAATATAAATGCTAACTCTTTCCGAATCAAGTCCTCCAGATAATACGTTTCGGTGCGATGCGAAAAAAGTCGGTTGTAAAGTATTTCGTGTTTTTTTTATCAAAAAATATAGAATCTTCTTAAAGCTTTATATTTGTTTGTAAATGCTTGTTGAGGTAAAAGCTATTTTAGTGTTTACGGTAACATTGCCCAATTTTAAAATGTATCCTGATAATTATAACAAGATTTGAAGTTGAATGCATTTTTTTTGACGTCAAAAGTTTGACATCTTTAAAAACGATAATTTTGATATTTGTGATGCAATCGTACAACTTTAAAGTACTAACTTAAGTTTACTTCTTCACTGAAAAAGCTGATTTAACATATGAAATGAAATTATTACACGTCCATACCTTACACAGATTTACGTTTTTGTTATTTATCGTATAATATATAGAATGTACATGATATAATTTTCTTCGAGTACTTTGTAGAATGTAGAATGAACGATTACATTCCAAAAAAATGGATGATGTGCTAGTTTTACATGAATAAATGAGCTTGTTCATAATGTTGAATAACGATGTATTTGCTTGATGAGTCAATTGAATGAAGTATGGTTATATATATAGCCTGTGTATAATCATTCATTACCAGTGAGTTAATTTTAGGTTTATTTTTTACTGTTATTTGTTATTTTTTGAGATCACTTATGAGCAATTTTTCGTTTCACGTTTTTTAAACACAAATTTCATCTGTTGAATAATTAGTCCATGATTAAGAAAGTTATTGAGTTTTATAAAACTGCGTGTCAACTTTTACTAAAAAATAAACGTCTGTTCCTTGGAATATATTTCTACAAAATTGCAATTACAGTTTTTACAATACTTTCTATTATGTATTTAATGAATACTAGTGATAATTGTGACATTTAAATTAATGTTCTAATAATGAAACAAACTTAAATATGGATGTGTAAAGAAACTTCTTGTTATATATTTCAAGTGAGTACCTACAATGTTATAAAGATGAATTTCTAATATTTATATTTTAAAAAATTGTATGGCATGATATGTTTTGAATATCTATTTCATATGTACACACCATGTGAGACACATTGAATTCACATGCATTCAGTGCAAGTGTGATCATACTTGTATAAACCAATATCAATATTATCATAAGCAAATAAAACATTTTTAAATTTCAAATAAAGTTCAACAACTACATTTATTTAAAAAAAAAACATGAAAAATTTTATTTTTTTTAATTTAACGAAACATAGACCTTATACAGTTATCTTAAATAATATCAGTAAATTTTGTGTTACTTTATAACGATCACAATATTATTATTATTTTTTTCATTTTTTTTTCTCTCTCTATTACTCCTTCTTCTTAAGAGGATAGGGATATAGGATAGAATCTCTTAGGAGGAGAAAGATTATATGCAATGTCATCTATCATATGACCATAAAACACTGCTCATGAACAAGTCAATTTTATCTTGTTACTATTTTTTATCACCACTATCTTTTGGTTGTTGCTTAATTCTGTAATCTGAAAGAGCTGCTTTTATGGCATCTTCTGCAAGCACTGAAAATATAGAAAAAATGTCTATAGTAATATATTTTGAGAAGGACAAGCAGTTGTAATTCTTTCTTACTTGAACAATGTAGCTTGACAGGTGGGAGACATAATTCTTTAGCTATGTCAGTATTTTTCAACTTTAATGCTTCATCAACCTATATTAAATTGAAACATCATAAGTACATTCTCTAAGGCATTATATGATAATAATATGAACAAGAACAATTAGTTTTATGAGAACTTTTTTGGAAAATTGTTGTTCATTTTTAGGAAAATTATTTTTAAATTCCAGTTTTAAAGCTTTTTGACGAATGCAAAGTTAAATAGTTTACAATAAATTGAACTTACTGTTTTACCTTTCACCCACTCTGTAGCAAGAGAACTGGATGCAATTGCTGAACCGCATCCAAATGTTTTAAATTTGGCATCAATAATCTTGCCATTTTCATCAACCCTGATCTGAAGCTTCATAACATCACCACAAGCTGGTGCTCCAACTAAGCCAGTACCTACGCTTTTATCATTTTTATCTAGACTCCCGACATTTCTAGGATTATCATAGTGATCTATGACCTGAAAAAGGAGAATGAATATCAGAATAATAATCTTTGTAATAAAATAATATTTGTTTGATACATAATGAAAAATTATGATAATGGTAATTAGTTACTTTGTAAAAATAAACATTAAAATACTTTAATATTTTATTATTGAATTAATACTACACAGTGATAAATTATTTTTTATTCTTCAAATTAAGAGAGAAAGCATTTTTTCTTAACAAAAGTGTTGCACAACGAATTGCAACGTTATTTATGGTTCTCAGTTAATAAAATATACTTTCATATTGATGAGAAATTAAAGAATTAACTACGATAATTTTCAAAAAAGTGATAGAATATTGAGCAAAATAAAATGATATTTTTATGAATTAATGATAGAATAATACTGCAATACTTTTGAGGTTACATTGATTGATTATAAACTTACTTTTGGGTGATAAAAGACGCATGGTGTACTTGAAAAAACGTTTTTTGATGCTTCAACAATTTTAGATGGAACTACTCGCCATAAAGCCATATTTAAAAGTAAACACTAACAATTTTATCGATAAATGAAAGTCTGAACCGACGATATTTGACAGCACGAGATTATATATTCTTGTATTGCGCTTAATGTACTAACACACTAAGGTTGTTCGGTTAGCAGAACAGTTCAGTTTGACATAAGTATTGGTACAGATCAGTGCGCTTGCGCCATACTGTCTGAGACCGCGTGTGTGCCGCCCGCAGTACGCAGTCAGCGGGATGATAATATGATATGGCACTTTTCAAGTTGTATAACTTTTGATTTAATGAAATTTTTTCATTTTTAATTCAGAAATCGTGAGTTTAGGTCTGACACTACTAGTAAGTCGGGATTTTAAAAATGTTAATTAAAATTATTATTAAAAATCATCTCCAAACTTGCCTATAAAAATGCATGGTACAAATGCGATAAAATTGATATTGATATAGCGCTAAAAAGAAGGATTTATTTGTAATTCCGGATTTCTTGGCCTCTTAGCGCAAGTCCATGAGATATACTTATTCAGTTTTGGGGAGGAGCGAGGGTCAAAATACATGAGAAAAATTTGTCAGGTCGACAGCTGCTTTCATTGCCTACGAAAACCCTCTAGTGGGTCACCGAATCAGAAGGATTCGATATGACTTAACGCATCATTCATAGATATTTTACTTTTGTATTCTATATAAAAATAATTTTCTTGTAAAAGAAAATTGAACGTAATCTTAAATAATGCTCTAGACCGTGTGGGTACGATTTTAAAGGTAAAATTGAATTTAAAGTTTCACAAATTTCTCGAGTTTGAAATTTTGTTTATATTTTAATGACATTAATTCTGCAAGAAGAAATAATATAAAAGACAATTTCCGCAAATAAAAGGGAATTAAAAGAGCTATCACCGAGCTCGATTAATATTTTTGAAAATTTTTGAAAATTTAACAATTCTGCACAGAGGCTTATACAGAGTCAGACATAACATACACACAACACAGCTGAAGTATATTAGCGTGTAATGGTATCGGGTAACTGACTTTTGTGAAAGCATAAGATGTGATTCTCATCAACTGATTTATTTCTATGTACTAAAATTAATAAATAGCAATGAATTTCCAAATGCAATTGATTTCTCGGCTTGGACATCACACAAAACATTTGTCACTACTTAAACAAGTTTATGTGCGGCCTCTATTACAACGTTAGTTTGTATTGATCGATCAAAATTTTCATTCATGAGTACCAAACAAAAAATTAATTTTTTCTTGAGAGTAAAATTCAATTGTTTGTTAATAATTTCAGTTGCTGTAAAAGCTATCAAGCAAGATTATGTTGACGAAGGTGCATTAGAAATTTTGAGTGAAAGTTTTGAAATTTCTCAAGCAATTGTGGATGAATGGTACGCTGCTATACTAACAATTGTTACATTGCATTTGCGCTCTCCTAGTATTACAATTAAACCTCCAGAATTCAAGCAATGTTTGGAAGAATTGAAGTAAATTTCCAAAAAAAATAACCATAATGAAATAAAAAGTAGCAGTAACTTATTAGATTTAATTATTTATTTTTTCAGATTTTCACCAGAATGTATTCAAGATATATTTTCAGTTGTTACGGGTGCAAAAAGACCTGAGCTCATGTTTGGTCTACATAGCAGAATTCAATTTCTTCCTCATGTTGTTGCTTGTAAATGGAGAATTGATATTACCATTTCTTCAAGGTAAGATTATAGAGAGAAATCATGACTTATAGCGACAGAATTATTTATTTTTTGTTTTATCCTGTTATTTCAGTTCAATGTCTAAAGTAATGGAACCATGTATAATAATGGAATGGATTTTAAGCAACAATTATACATATGTATTTGAGCTATCAGTTCCATGTTTTTACAAATTAAAAAATACAGTGATAGAATCTCTCACAGAATTAAAAAAATTAGAAAGTTATAAAGTAGTTCAGAACTATTCTTCATAATTATAATAGTAAAAACTTGTGTAAAATAGATTTTTTTCCAAGGAAAATTGTAAATTTGAATAAAATTATTTATTTATTAATTCATTATGAAAAATCAATTTCCAAGAATTTGAAAAGCACGTTTCGAATTTCGATGATTCGATTTCTCGAATGTTTCCGAGCCTTAACCCTCCCATTCCCATTCAGCAATGTTGATCGCGGTATAGGCTATTGTGTGAGCTAGATATACGTTGCTTTGACGTGTTTGCAAAGCGGTGTCGCAAATTTTCCCTGTCTTGTCGAGTCGTCGTCAGCCCAGGCGCAGAAATCATAGTATACGAAATCCAGTACGTTCAAGATGGCGGCAAAGAGCGGTGGTGTTGTCGACTGGAATGCAATAATAAAACCGATTTTATCGGTGTCTCATGGATCTTTTAACAAAACTGATATCATTGAACTAGTCAAAGCCATCGTCCAAAGGTACGTGAGAAATTTCATGCGAAAGCATCTTTTGAGCTTGGAGATATTCGTAATGCAAAGAGTCGTATATTTACTACATCATCAAGGTGACAGTACAAAAATGAGATTCCAAACGATATGAACATTTTTTGTAGAATCTTCATGCCTACAACTGCAAATCATGCCATTGTTTAGGAATGCATCAAAGTTTTTTTTCAGTTATTGCTGAAAAAATCGAAATATGAATTTTATTCAACTGAGGGTTATGAATGACTTTCGTATTTGTCGGGTCAAATAATTCTCACTAAATTTATGTTTGTGTACTTTCTACGAATTGTTTACCTTTTGAGAATTTATCGTATATAGTACCGTTTGATTTGTCATTCTTATATAGTTATACATATTACTTATTTTTTTGACTAAGTAGAACAATCAGTAGTCGATGAGTTGAAGAATAACTTGAAAATAAAAAAAAAATAACATCACATAAAAAGTTAGCATTTTTTTATTAAAAATAAAATGTATATAAAATAAATATTGTTTGCAGCGAACATGAATTATTTTCGCACGATGACGAATATGAAGCTTTTTACTCATGTTTTGCTGCGTTGGTTGCTGATTATCTCGGTTCCTGTGCAAATACATGTACGTTCTCATACTTTTTATTCTGCTAATATCTGAATAAAAATGTTCCATTAATTATCAAAAAAATATTCTTTTTTTAATATAACAATTATTTTCAGTTAACAAAAGTCAAGTACCGCTTGTTTGGCAAGCATGTCAAATTTTGTTGACATACTTGATGAGTAAATTAACTCAGCAAAACTCACAATCAAATGACAACATTTCACCATTGATATTGACTACAAAGCAAATACTTTTGCCAATTCGAGCACTATGCATTGGTCAGTCATTACTTGCCAAGTCTGAAGAGGTGGCTTTAGTTGCTATAATGAAAAATTCAAAACTACCTCAAAATGTAAAAAGTTCCCTTGAAAAAGGAAGTGGAGAAAAAGATAGTTCTGTACAATCTGGCAAAGAGGCTAAGAAAGTTCGCAATGATTTATCTACTTGTATTTTAGAACAGTTAACTATGCCTTTGCAAGATTTTGGTACTATTAATGACAGTACATATGACAATGCAAACAAAGCTAATTTTGAAGCACAAAGTAATGAACAAGGAAATGAAATAAAGGTATAGAATATTAATATTGATACAGTATATATATGTACTGATAAGTAAAAAATAAAATCCAATTTATAAATTCCAGATGATGTTTATTGCCAATAACATCAGTATTTTGCAAAGTATGGGTGCTGGAGATACTCTCTTATGTATGTGTTCTAATTTACCAAATTTATCCAGATATGCTAAAAAGTACCAAACGTACCTGAACAAAAAAGTTTTTTGTCTACCGGCTAATCAATCGGATGCACACATCATAAGGCATAGTCTTCACTCAGTTGTTAATGATATTAATATATTGCATAATGTTGTCTCTCTACCAATATTGGAACCATTGACATCTGCTAAATTAGAAAAATTATCTTTACTTACAATGTCTTGTCTGTATTATTCTGTTGCTAATGCTATAGCATCAAGTATTGTATCAGTCACAAATGCTACATCTCCAAAATGTAGTTCGAATACCAATGTTAATCAACAAAACAATCAGAATGCCAAAAGTTTTGAAGAAGAATATGATACATTGGCTATAAATGTGGTTGAAAGAAGTTTGGAAATTTTTAATTTAGTTTCAAATGTAATCAAACACAGTACCAGAGCAGGAGGACATGTAAGTTGATTTTTATTTTTTTAATGCTGTTTCACCTGAGTTTTTTTATGAGATGATTTCAAAATGTAGATCCTTCAAAATCATTTGCTGCTTGGAGTGTGGCTATTGAATAATGGTTTACAAACTCAAATATCTCTCAGCAACGTTGAAAAAAAAGAAGATAAAGGTAAATCACCTAGCAAATCAACTAGCAGTAATACTCGAATCAACCTAATGAAAGTGTAAGTGAAACTAGTTGAAATACAAGAAAATGATAGCTTGTAGTTTTGTTGAAAGTAAGATGAATGATAATATTAAAATATGGTTTCAATTTGAAATTTTATAGACAACAAGGTTTTGGTGTTTTATCTGTGGCTTTGGCATCTCATGCTCTTACACTGATGACTGCTTTACTCGAAGATGTTTCTGTAGAGGCAGGGATTGAGCAAACAACTCCACCAGAACAAGCTCCATTAAATATTTTAGCTACATCAACAGCTTTAGAAAGAGTGGCAACATTGTTTCAAACAACATCTTTGAATCACCTTCTTTTTTATCTAGCAACTATAAGTTATAGAAAAGCTTGTTCACTGAAAAGAGTAATAAAGCATACTTATGATGGCGAAACTACCAGTCAATCCGAAACATCAACAACTTATTATGAAGATATATACAGTCTTTCTGAAAGTTCTACTGATCATGGTATGAAATATGATTATGACTACTGACAAAAATTATGTTACAACATTTTCACGTAAATTTCAATTTTTCAGAAGAAGATAGCGAACCGATTCTAGGATTATGGTTTGAGGAAACTCTAGATTCTTCTGATGCACCACCAAATACTGTTGCAAAAGAAACTACGGAGGAATCAGCTGCAGATCGTAGTGCAACTGTTGTCCCTGATAATCGTGAACCAAATGGGGTATTTTATTGTTTTAAATATTTTATTTCTAATATTAAATTAGATGACATATTTTCATACTACTATTTTTTTATAGTATATTTCTTTGGCTACGCAAATATTTCAATTTATGAATTTACATTTAATTGGAAGTAAAAGTGCGTATGTTAGAAATTATATTGTGAATGGATTAGTTGAACAGCAAATGGGGATTCTTTCTACAATCATTAAAGATCTAGATCATGAAGGAGCACGAGCCGAATCAGGCACTATTCCGTCATTTTACGGCCCTGCCATCGTTGCTATGTATACAGAATTTTCGCAGGCCTTGAGTAGATTTACTCACAATCTTTTGGCTAGAAATAATCTCAGTGAAACATTGCAAAACACATTACTTCATCATTTAGGAGTAAGTCCATGGTCAAATGAAAACGCCAGTCCTTCATCATGGCCTTTGGAAGTTTACCCAAGAACTCTTAGTGCTTTAGCACAAATACTTTTATCCAAACCACAATCTGAGAAAGAAGCAGCATGTATCAGTATATGGCAAAGATTAATTACAACATTGGTTGAAAATGTTTGCAATCCTCCAGC
Organism: Trichogramma pretiosum; assembly: GCF_000599845.2. Taxonomy (NCBI): domain Eukaryota; kingdom Metazoa; phylum Arthropoda; class Insecta; order Hymenoptera; family Trichogrammatidae; genus Trichogramma; species Trichogramma pretiosum. Next base: position 2,730,180 of record NW_019641672.1, read on the forward strand.
ATCCTTCGAAACAGAATATGATGGTAATAAACTTTTCATTGAGAGTTGTGAATTCAATTTTTACTTAGCACAATAATATAAAAATGTTCTAAAATTTTCAGACCTCAATGTTGAACACGCACAATTTGTTATTTTTCTTTTCCATTCGCTAAATTTGATGCAGAAGAAATCTGTCCTTCTTGTAACAGCAGGAGGAGTTGTAAGATGTAGCGAAATTACTAAAAGCACAATGAAAGAGTCTCAAACTATGCATCTATCAAGAATACTTTTATTATTAGAATATATGATGAAGCATCTTTACGATGCTCCTTCTAGTTTGTTGGAACAAGTAAGATTTGAAAAAATCATTTTATTTTATTTATTTGTTAAAAGCATCAGTCACTGGTAGTGCTGTCTTTTCAATGTCATGCACATGATTTATAATTTTCATCAACGTCATCACAATCATTATTTTCATCTACTTTTCATTCTTCATTCATCTCTCATTATAATTCATAACACTGACGATGCAAAATTAAAGTATTAGATTACTGAACTAATGTGAGATAACAGGGCCGCCTGTCTGAAAGTGTCAACTGAGCGGTAGTAAACATCTCGAACAAATTTTCATACTTTCTAAATGATCGATCATTTTTTACCTATCGAAAGTTTGCTAAATAGTTAAAAATAACATTTTAACAGGTTCAATGGAATTTATTTTCGGCCACAAGCTTGATATCTGATGCAAAAGAAGGCAATAAACCAAACTCAAGAATTTATACGCCATGGAAAGAAGTAGAAGATTTCTACCGTAAATATGGATTGCACGACGAAATCATATTAAGACCTAGATTTTATAATCTCACTGTACATGATTTTAACAACCAAGATACTCCCAAGCTCGATGGACTGGTGAATATTTTTATCATAGTAAATAGTGTATGATGAAAGCTCGGTTAAAAATTAATATTATTTTTTGTGATTCAGGCATGTAATTTTATATTGGGCACTGCAGATAAACTAAAATATCCACTGCTGATTGATGCCCTCATCGACATTCTAAACATTCTTAACCAATTGAGTATACCAAGAAAACGTGCTCCTGATGGCCGAAATAAACTAAATGCCACTTTTATGTGCGGAATACAATATACTTTTTCTATAAGTTGGAGGTATATTAAAAAAATTATGGTACTACGCATTAATCGGAAATATATAACAATAAAATTCTTATTTTAGGTTGCTGCTTATATTACCACCATCTACTCCGTACATGGATAAACTGGCTCTTGGTGAAGAAATTCCAGCTGGTCCTCTTTTATTACACTCTTTAATTTGGGGCCCTCGAGCAGCTTACAAAACATTTACCGGTTGGATGAAAGACTGTTTAGTTAAACAAGGGATGTACACTCAATATGCTGAGAATTTATTGAAAACTGTTTCAACGACTGTAAATAATTTAAAATACAACGTGACGCTCGCCAAAAATTGCATAACAACATTGAAACCACCAATAAATTCAAAAGATGCAATTGTGCCACTTGCGACCATGCCAAAATTAATTTCTGTTACCATTTTATCGGCGGTAATTGGCCAATTACATGTTTTAATGGATGAAACTATCTGGAAATCTGGTAATGGAAGCGATATTATAGAATCACCAAACAAGTAAGAATTACTTACTATAGTTATAAGAATTACATTCTATATAGTGTTTAAATGATACTTTAATTATAACATTTTACTTTGAACTTATGATTATTTTAGAGCACCTCCAACACCGGATTCTGCTGTTACAAATAATGTGAACAAACTAATTATGGAAATTTTACCTCCCTTGGTTTCACTAACGGAAGCATTGCTAGCTTGTTGTAAGTCGAATGTTTTGTACGAAATTGAAGCGACATGTGTCGGTAAAAAATATTCAATGAGAGATTTCCATCTATTAAATGAGGTGATCAGTATGAGTAGTAGCTTGAGTTTAATAGCTGATGCTTCGTTGATTAATCTAACATTCAGCACTGTTAACACATTCTTAACAAGATTCAGAGTAATGGATGTAGCTCATGTTCCTTGGGTATGTTTTTAATAATTATTTAGTTGTCACGCATTAGTCGAATAAATTAAAAGAAACATTAATTTTTTAGAATACCTATGCCAATGACATTGTTCCCGCAGAAAGCTATGTTCTAGCCACTATAGAAAATCATGTTAATATGATTCCAATGTATGGTAGTTTTTCAATAAATCCATCTTTGAAAAATCTGTTATTCACGATAGTTACATTCCTCATGGAATACGTTAAGTAAGTTCAAATCAAACATCAATCATTTTTTAGAATGAAGTATCAATATTCGTAAAATTGTTTTTCTGTTTGCAGTACTACCACTTGCCCTGAAGAATCCGAAATACGTACCAAAGTTATCGATCTTCTTATTTCGCTTACAATGGATGCAAGGTTCGAGTACTTGAGTGAAATGGCACAGAAGCCACTTAATATTTTAGTTGGTGATCGTGACCAAGAAGCACGTCAATTACGTGATCATTTAAACATATTAACACGAACCTATAACGTTATAATCGGTTATACCAACAACGCCGATGAGCCTCTCATGTAAATATTCTTAATTTGAATGAAAATTTTGAAGTTAAACATTTTACAAAAATTTGGTACATTTATAGGATACAATTTGATATCATGATTCTGAAGCATTGTATAAAATATTGGGAAAAGTTACTTGAAAAACCAGTTGGATGTAAAGCTCTGCATGAATTTTTCACAAGTGACAGTAACCGCACACTGGCATCTATTCTTTTATCAGTGGCATCGCCGCATGCATCACCAGAATTCAGCAAGCACGTATTACACTTTTTCAATAAACTATTCACAACTGGTAAGAAATTGGTTTTATAATTATTGAATTTCATACGACAAAATTTGTATGCATTTTGATATATTTTTATTTCATAGCTGAAAAAGATAATGATGAATCACTCGACCGATTATGCAGATCAGTTGCTAATTTACCAAATGTAGATCGTGAAAAATTACAAACATGGTTGGCCCATGTTATACTTGGTTCGGCTAATTTATCTTCAAGCACATGTTCAGCAAACATTACTGAACTTTATATTTCAGCGCCAGCGGAAATGTAAAATAAATTATTTTAACCTATCAATTTCAAATTGACTATAAATTTAAAAGTTATCTTTTATTCCAGATCAGCTCCAGAAACTTCATCACCTGCTGCTTCCGAAGAAACTCAAAAACCCGAAGTCCCTAACGATGTAGTTAACAATGATCAAGCTTCGAATCAATGGCAGGCCTTGCTAACTACTTCAGAAACGACTGCCCCTAATAATCTACCATCGATCTCGACCTCATCATCGGAAGAACAACAAACAATGCAGCAAAATAATCAGTTACTTCGATCGCTCACAAATTACATTGTTAAAGAAAACGAGTAAGTAAAGACAAATTGACAGCTTTAAATAATAATAATTTAATGACCTTATTTTAATAAATTTTTTAGTAATTCAGCTGATGGAAAATCGGTTGTTATGCTCCAAGCTCTTATTCCTATTGCTTACCGAAAGTTGTCAAGTGCGGCTGAAGGCGTTAGTTTTACTGACTTGATGCAAGTCATGTTTACACTAGCTGATTCTGGATCAGACAAAGGTCATACTATTCTTTTCCAAGCTGCAATTGAATGGATTGATATTTGCAAGAAAAAGTTACTTGGTGAAGATCCCGAAAATCTCGATTCTAAATCGTCGTCATACATCGAAGCTGGATGTTGCGTATTAAACTACGTTGCCGATATAGTAAATGCTGTATGCCCACAAAATCAGTTTAATGAACGTGAGCGTGCCCTTTCACCACCGTGGGAAGGTGCCCAACCTGTTAACGATGTCACAGATAGCGATTGGATCGATGAAATAGCCCATGACGAAGAAGAAAGTGGTGCTGAAGATTCTGACGAGGATAGTCTGTGCAATAAATTGTGCACCTTTACTATAACTCAAAAAGAATTCATGAACCAGCACTGGTATCACTGTCACACTTGCAACATGGTCGATGGAGTTGGCGTTTGTTCGATATGCGCCAAAGTGTGTCATCGTGGCCACGATGTCACATACGCAAAATACGGTAATTTCTTTTGTGATTGTGGAGCAAAGGAAGACGCATCATGCCAGGCTTTGGTTAAAAGAAGTCCTCAAAATTCTGAACAGCCACAAAATAGTAGTACTTATAATACTAGCTCGAGCAGTGAAAATATGATGTTGCCAAGTAGTTTAAGAAGAAGAGCTGCTAGTCCAGTTCATTATAGTGAAAAATATGACAAGAGTGGCAAGGACAAACAAAAACAACTAGCCTTAGCTAAACAATTGGGTAAAATTCATCGTTTATCATCGTGAAACAATTTTTTTACATCATTCAAAACTTTACTGTATATTTTTAGAAGGGTCGAAAGATTGGGTTCTATCTAAATTATGGGACAGTGGTCTCGTTTCATCATTGGTTGAACTAATACGTACTCTGATACCTGCAGTCGTTGCATCTTGCAATAAATTCTCACCTGTTGGCTGCCATGCACGAGCTCAAGCGGCTCTCTCGCAATTGCACTATCTAAAAAAGAAGTTTGAACATACCGATCAGCTCATGGTACATGTATGATTCATCTGCTGCTTTTTTTTTATTGCTTTTGCATTACAATTTGCGTATTTTTTGAATATTTTAACACACATATAATTTTTAGTTGCCTACATTGGGATCTCAAGAAGGAGCGTTCGAAAATGTGAGAATGAATTATTCTGGTGATCAAGGTCAGACAATACGACAACTTTTGTCAGCTCATATGATACGCAGAGTGGCTATGTGCTGCTTATCTTCACCTCATGGAAAACGTCAACATCTTGGTAAATTATGAATTGATTTACTTTTTACATAGAATAAATTATAAAACTAAATATACGTTTTACTTATAGCTGTATCTCACGAAAAAGGCAAGATTACAGTTCTTCAACTTAGTGCCCTTCTCAAACAAGCCGATTCATCGAAACGTAAATTAACTCTTACTCGATTGGCTTCTGCACCAATCCCATTCACCGTACTATCTATGACGGGAAATCAATGGAATGAAGATTTTCTCGCAGTGTGTGGTCTTAAAGATTGTCACGTTCTGACTTTCAATAGTTCAGGAACTGTATCTGATCATTTGGTATTGCATCCTCAGCTCGAAACTGGTAATTTCATTATCAAAGCCATTTGGTTGCCAGGCTCGCAGACTCAATTAGCATTAGTTACAGCTGATTTTGTCAAAATATATGATCTTAGTAAAGATGCTTTAAGTCCACAGTATTATTTCCTTGTGCCAACGGGAAAAATTCGCGATTGTACCTTTATTTATACGGAAAGTGGCGAATTCCATCTTTTGCTTATGTCATCAGCTGGTTATATTTATAATCAAGTTATGGACGAAGATAGTCAGGCTAAACATGGACCTTTCTATGTAACTCACACTCTCGATGTTTTCCATCCTGACATCAAAGATAATGGACAAGTTTGTGGTGGAGGAGTTTCTATTTACTATTCCCATGCACTGCAGTTGTTATTTTTCAGCTATACCAATGGTAAAAGCTTCGTTGCTCCTCTCAAGTATGTCGATGATATCGACCTTGTTAATTTAATCCAAATATCTTCAAATAAACTTAATGGAGGAAATAGCAGTGGGGGTGGTAATAAATCAAATAGCAATCAACCTCAACCACTTTGTCAATGGAGCGAAGTTCCAAATCATCCTGGCTTGATTTGTTCAGTTTTGCAAATATCCAACAATCCTGTTATTCTTATGATAAAACCGGAAACAATATCAATTCAAGAAATAAAGGTTGTTCCAGCTAAAGCTAAAATTATGGACATGGTAGCTATTAGGCATCCAAGCTCCAATGCTGAGCATCGAACGACTTTGATTTTACTCTGCGAGGATGGTAGTTTACGAATTTATATGGCTGCAATGGGTCAGACTGGTTATTGGATGTCTTCAAGTGTCCAACCAATTGGTCCTAATACATCCTTGAAACAAACTAAAAAGAAAAAAACAATGAAAACCGGTAAAATGAATTCCGGATCAGTTAATTTCCCGATTGATTTTTTCGAATACTGTCAAGCTATGAACGATCATGAGTTCGGTGGTAATGATTTGCTACAAGTTTACAATGTGACACAAATAAAAAATAGGCTTAACACCACTGGCATGTACGTTGTTTCAACAAAATCGATGGGTTTCAACATTGAAGTGACAAACAACGATACTTCCTCGGTTATCACAGGAATACGAGTACAACTTGGTAGTCAAGATATTCAGCGCGCACCCATGTACGTTGAAGTTTTTGGAAGAAGTGTCAGAACGATTTTGACAAGAAGTCGGTGGTTCGATATACCATTAACTAGAGAAGAAAGTTTACAAGCTGATAAAAAACTCACGATAACATTTGGTCCTTCGCAAGATCCTGAAGGTGTAATTATGGTGGACTCAATCAAAATGTAAGTCCCATTCATTCAACGTTTTGAATCTTCATGAGTCATAAATGAACACACTATCTAAATATTATTTTTCTGTAGTTATGGAAAAACTAAAGACGCATTCGGCTGGCCTGAAGAATCTGAAGATATACCCTCAACGCAGGGTGTACCTACCCAAGCTACTACTGGAGTTTCTTCTGTAACCGATAATACCGAAAATCCAACAGTTTCTCCTACACCACTGCCAGCTGTTGATAAGTAAGTTTAAAGTGTTTTTTTATAAATTATCCTGATTATGAAATTTGATGACCAAATATACATAGAAAAAAGTAAATGATTTTTGTTTGATTTTAACTTTTCTATTTTAACGCTATCAGACCAACTAAGGATGAATCGATTAATATCGAAAGGTAAGATGTGCAATTGTCACAGTTGTGTAGTCAGTAGCGCCTGTAATTTATAGAAAACAAAATGAATTAGTGGAGTATAAACACGAAGTTGTATCCATAGTAATATGATCTATTTTATATATGACTCATTATGATTTTCAGAATGGTTTCTAGCGTACTTGATGTCTTAGAATATTCATTCACGCTATCGAATGATGATTCCAAATCTGAACTGAAGCAAAGTGCCATTGAAGTTGCTTCCAAACTTTTAACTTTGCCAACACCACCTCCAGTGCAAATGCATACAACGGCTCTTTTATCAGCCTTACATGTCTCAAAACCGCAGTATCACGCCCATAAAGATCAAGTACTTTTGAGTCATGTTATGGATGTCTTGAAATTAATGCGTGAGACTGAAGATCCTAATGATATTGATGCGGAAAATTTCTATCGGCTGGTATTGATTGTCCGTGGCATAGCTGTAACTCGTCCACATAATTTGCACAAGTTTGCCGAACAAAATTACACAAGACCGTATGACGCTAGCATAAGTAAGTCACATCTTATTGAAAAAATGATTAAAAGTAACGATCTAATAACTTTTAAACTTGCAGTACCTGTATACGAGCATGAACGTCTAGCATATCAGATTCAGTACCAAAACAATTTTGAGACTCCACACCTTATGCTTCAATTAATGGAAGTCATGTGGCTCTTACATTGCGCTTATCCAAAGAATCTGGCATTGGCCCCTGTAGTAGTACCAGGCTTAACACACACCGATGCTGTGGTTCATGCTATTATCGAAATAATTCATGCTTTTACAATTTGCGATATGAATGGTTTTGCACCGATAGCCGCCAAGCTTTATCTTCAATTGCTACTGTGTTGCGATACTGCCATAAGCTTCAATGCTAAACAGGCTATTATCAAAGTCCTTCGACCAAGATACAAAAGACGCAGAGTTCATATTCCCAGTCCACCTCATTTCAATATCAGCTCCGATGTTGATAAATCCCCAGTTTCACAACCACAGCCTCAACAACCACCACCGCCACCACCACCAGCCGTTGCTTCAGTTGAAAACGAGGCTGATGAGAATTTCGATGTTGACAATGTTGTTTCGATGGTACTACTCGGTGCAGAAGCTGCAGCAGCAGCGGCAGGAAACCAAGGAGATGGAGGGGCTGCAGCCAATAATTTCCTCCAATTACTTGACATGCCACAAGCCGAAGATGACGAGGCCATGGTCGAGCTCGCGATTGCTCTCAGTCTTCAAGAGCACGAAGATGGTCCGGGTGCAAATGTAGGTGCTCCTCTACCAGCATTGATACCTGGCCTTGAGGGACTGCAAAATTTCGGTGGTCAAGCGTTGCAGAGCTTACAGGCATTAGCTGCCCAAGTGCAAGTCCAACAGGCTGCACAAGTGCAAGAGGCTGGTCATTATTCGGACACCACAGCGTCAGCTGCTGGTTCCGACGATGAAGGTTCTACTGCTGCGACTGATGGAAGTACTTTAAGAACTTCCCCAGCCGAGCAAGGTGGAAGTGGTGGTAGCAAAGGCAGTGAAAGTGGTAGCAGCGAGAGTGGTGGCAGTGCCGTTGATAGTATTATGGGCGAACATAATGTTTCTGGACGCAGTTCAGCTTACGGTGATGCCCAAAATGATGGTGTTTTAAACACTAGTGGACAATCTAATCAGCAATCACGTTCGGAAACTGGATTGGTTAATATACCTTCCGTAAGTTTAGTTTTTCATTTATATATGTCAAATTTTTCTTTTTTTTTGTTCAATTTAATAATCGAATCGTTTATCATATTCAGGTTTCTTCTGTACAAGATGGAAGTAATGAACAAGGGGCAGGCAATGAACCAGAGAATGATTTCGTCGGTGAAGTAACAGCTAATTTACACGACGTTCGATTAGTGATTCTTGATAAATTGACGGAATTCTTACCAAATTTGGTTAGCGTACCCGGCGTTCAAGTTATTCCATTCATGCAGGTTCTTCTCATGTTGACTTCAGATCTGGATGGTTCAGACGAGAGAGATCGAACATGTTTTGAAAAACTTTTGAATTATTTCGTTAAAGAACTCAATTTAGAAAACCCTGTAGTCACAGACGTATGTCAGCGATCTAGTAAGAGAGAGACACATCTGGTTATAATGCGATTATTGAGTGAGTGATTTATATCGAAAAACTTTTTTAATTAGAAACATTATAAATGTAATTCATTACTTTTTCAGGTGTTCTAATGTCAAGATCCAAGTACAATCCCAAAAGTCAAGCTGAAACTTCTAACTTTATATCACAAACTACTGCATCAGTTCTCAATAAATCTGGTGTTATCAATTATTGCTTATGTTTATTGAAAGCTTTAATTGAGTATTGGAAAACGTGAGTTACGATTATTTCTCTCAGTTAAGATTTAATTTGTAATATTTCAATTGTATTTAGTGTTAACACCGATGACACGGGCACTGTTATTGGAGGACAACTTCTGAAAGAACATCTTTCAACATCGCCTCCAGATATGTCTCCATTCTTCTTACGCTTATATGTTAAAGGGCACGCGAACGATGTTTTTGAGCCATATCCTCAATTATTGACGGAAATGGCTTTAAGATTACCTTATCAAGTTCATAAACACGCAGAATCAAATAGTGCCTCACCTGCTTTTGATCAGGTAACTTTTTGCTGAATATTTGAAAAAATTTTATTATACATTAAGAATTAAAACACAAACGTAATACTTTACAGAAATCTTGGTACTATTATTTGTGCGAATATATGATGACCTATCAAACGCCATTTGTCCGACGTCAGGTCAGGAAATTATTATTATTCATTTGCGGAAACAAAGAAAAATATAGACAATTACGAGATCTTCACGCATTAGTATCTCATGTTAAAGTTAGTCATATTCAATTTTATTTTTTTCTTGCACCATAATGAACAAAATAATAGTATTTCAATTGTTGCAGGCCGTTCAACAATGTTGCAGTAATGGTGGTTACGACCCGTCAGAGCCTATGCCGCTCACAATTAACTTGCCGTATGATTCTTTAGTTGAACTTATTGAACATCTGAAATGCTGTGTCGAAATAGCTACTAGTCGAACTGGAAATTGGCAAAGATTTTGCATTAAGCACAGTACCGTGTTATCGTACTTGTTTACGATTTCGACTCTATTGGACGAAGGTGTTAGTCCGACTGTATTGCAACTGTTGCAGTGTGCCATATGTTCTTCGTCCAAATCTAAGGACGTAAAGAGCAAGGTTCGTATAGCTAATACTAAAAAATCAAGTACAAGTCCTAAGGTAAATATTTTTTTTATATATTTTTTTCTTAATAATTCTTTACGAACACGTGCATTTACTTAAATTATTCTGACGATATTCTTTATTTTTAGGAAATAAAATCAGCTTTAAATAATAAAGAGAGACGTGATAGAGAAAAATCGGAAGATTCCGATACCGACGCTAAATTTGAAGAAACTCAAAGTGTCAATTTAGTCGAACAAATACAAAAGCAAGTCTCACCACAGTTGCTTGTCAAATTTATACAGACATTCTTATTAGAAACAAATAATACGAACATTCGTTGGCAAGCTCATTCACTTATTTTAGCAATTTACAAGTAAGCTGTTTTTTTTCAATTTGTGACAATGATCTTAACTGCAAATTCATACTTTTTAACGCTCAAATAATTTTAGAAACTCAAATCCCACTGATCAAGAAAGTATTCTTGATCATCTTTGGAAACTGTGGCCTCAACTTCCAATTTACGGTCGTAAAGCAGCTCAATTTGTCGATATTATCGGATATTTCTCACTAAGAACTCCACAAAATGGAAATAAAATGAATTCATATATGGAGCAAGCTGTAGCAGTTTTATGTGCTCAAAATCAACTGCTGTCCCGGCATCCAAACGCCAATCTTTACTCAAATCTTGCTCAATTTGTTGAACTGGATGGGTACTACTTGGAAAGTGAGGTTTGTAGAATCATTAATTTTTTTATTGTGTAATTGAATTATTTTTAACACGTTTTGTTTCTTTAATTAATAAAACGGCCTTTTCAGCCATGCTTGGTGTGCAACAATCCAGAAGTACCCATGATAACCATCAAATTGTCTTCCATCAAAGTCGATTCTAAATTCACGACAACTACGCAAATAATAAAATTAGTTGGCAGTCACACGATCAGTCGAATAACTTTACGTATTGGAGACTTAAAGAGAACAAAAATGGTACGTTCGATAAATGTGTATTACAATAATAGAACAGTACAGGCAGTGGTTGAGCTGAAAAATAAACCAGCGATGTGGCATAAAGCTAAAAAAATTGGTCTGATTCAAGGACAAACAGAAGTAAAAATGGAATTTCCATTACCAATTGTAGCATGTAACTTGATGATTGAATATTCTGATTTCTACGAAAACATACAAGCTTCATCGGAAACTCTTCAATGTCCTCGTTGTTCAGCCAGTGTACCCGCTAACCCAGGTGTGTGTGCTAACTGTGGTGAAAACGTATATCAATGTCATAAGTGTCGAGCAATTAACTACGACGAGAAAGATCCATTTTTGTGTCACGCTTGCGGGTTTTGCAAGTACGCTAAATTCGATTACACTTTGACCGGCAGACCATGCTGCGCCGTTGATCCAATTGAGAGTGATGAAGATCGTAAAAAGACCATTGTAACTATCAACACTTTGCTCGATAAAGCTGATCGAGTTTATAAAACACTAATTTCTAACAAACCAAACCTAGAAATGTTACTTGTGAAGATATCCGACCACCGTTTGGACCGTTTCCTTGACGAAGCTACAGCTCCTCAGAGTGCTAATTCTGGTACCAGTACCCAAGTTAACCGAGCTATTCAATTGCTAGCTCAAAGATACTGTGGTGAGTGTAAGACATCTTTTGAGGAATTAAGCAAAATCATTCAGCGAGTTTTAGCATGTAGACGTGAGCTCGTTGCCTATGATCGTAATCAACGTGGTCAGAGCCAAGGTCAGCAGCGCTCAATGAGCTTAACTGGCAGCGAGCAAACATTGTCGGTGGAACAAAAATCAGGCTCGACACCTGTGGTCGGAAGATGCTATGGCTGCGCTTCATCTGCTACGGAGTACTGCTTGACTTTACTCCGAGCTTTAGCAACTAATACAGCTGCTCGAGAAGTACTATGCAAGCAAGGCCTTATTCAAGAGCTTATCGAGCATAATCTTCGTCGTGGTACCGTACTGATACAAGAAGAAGTACGGCAGCTCTTATGTCTGGTGACTCGTGATAATGCACAGTCAACTAAGGAACTGTGTTCGCTTCTGACAAATCGAGTAACCATGACTTTACGCGGACGAGTAGTTACATCTGATTTATCAACGGCTGTTCGTCATGAAATGGCCCTGCTAGGCGCGCTTATTCAAAAAGAGGACAGCTGCTGGGAGCAGAAGTTGCGATGCGTCATGCAGCTCTTCCTGATGGCTTGCAAAGATTCTAAGAGTCCCGTGGTTATGGAGAGCATTATTTTGCCGTGCCTTAAGATTTTACAGTGTCTCTTGAAACCTGAGCAGCCTATTTCGAAAAAAAATAAAGACAAAACGATAGACTCGCTGGCAACGGTACAACCGCCCGAAGGTGTGAGTATTGATCTCGCCAAGTGGCTCAACGGAGAACCTAAGCATACCTACAATGAGTGGATTCAAAGAATGCCCAATAAAAAAATCGAGACAAAAGAAAACAAACCACTGAAAAAAGAAGAAGCTCGAGTTTTGTATCTTAGCGAAAAGTATGGTCAGCGCTGGTACTATCGTTGTTTACGGCTTCGCGGTGTTCAACCTTTGCGTCTAGCGAATGGTTCTTGGTTGAAAGAAGTAATTTTCAATCCTAGCTCCCGCCTCGCACGTCAAGTCGTATGCAATATGGTTGAAAATCTTTGCCAAGGTACCGAGCGTAAAAAGGAAGTACTTTTATTACTCACAAGTTATCTCGATGAACTGTGCACCGCTGGCGAGAGCAGTGCTGAGTATTTGACGTTATTCCAGAATCTTATTCGTCAAGGTCCTTGGAAACAGTTCCTAGCCGTGCGTGGCGTTCTCAACACTTTAGCAGATCTGCTTAGTAGAGAAATAGCAGAGTTGCATAGGCTAGAAGAGACAACACTGACCAGTGATTTAGCACAAGGTTACTCGCTGAAAATGCTCACCGAGCTCTTAGCCACGTTTCTCGATCAAGAAAATATCAAGCAGCACTATAAAGGTCGTTTAGTCGGTGCCGTCCTTAATGGATATCTATCTTTGCGCAGACTTGTCGTTCAACGCACTCGATTAATCGACGACACGCAAGAGAAATTGCTAGAATTGCTAGAAGAGATGACCACTGGAACAGAAGAGGAGACCAAAGCTTTTATGGCTGTTTGTGTTGAAACAGCCAAAAAATACAGTCCATTAGATACACGTACACCTGTGTTTATATTCGAAAGACTGTGTTCGATCATCTATCCTGAGGAGAACGATGTAGGCGAATTTTTCCTAACTTTGGAGAAAGACCCACAGCAAGAAGACTTTCTGCAAGGCCGTATGTTGGGTAATCCTTACAGTAGCTTAGAGCCTGGCTTAGGTCCTCTTATGCGCGACGTCAAAAATAAAATTTGTCAAGACTGCGAATTGGTCGCTCTACTTGAGGATGATAATGGAATGGAACTGCTAGTCAACAATAAAATCATCAGTTTAGATTTGCCAGTAAAAGAAGTTTATAAGAAGGTGTGGGTCATGGAAGGTGGCGAGTGCGATGCAATGCGCGTCGTGTACCGCATGAGAGGTTTGCTTGGGGACGCTACCGAAGAATTTGTTGAAACTCTAAACGCCAGCAGCGAGCAAGAAGTCAACAATGAGGAAGTGTACAAGATGGCGAATGTGTTGGCAGATTGTGGTGGTTTGCAAGTAATGATTGAGCGACTCGCCGCGATTCAAGATGTCAACAGGGCTAAACCATTGCTGCAAGTTTTGTTGAAGTTATTCAGGCTATCGGTGAAAGTCAAGAAAAATCAAGAGGTCCTGAGTAGACCTGAACTGGGTGCAGTTACAGCTCTTCTCGATGTGTTGCAGAGATGTCTCGCCGCGGATGTTGATAATTCGCAATCTAAAGTGACCGAGCAATTACTCGATATAATGGAAACAATACTAGGAAACGCAGCCGCACAACCTCTCAATAAATTTGAAGAATTCTCTCGAACGCTCGGAAGTCCCGAACACGTTAAAGCCCTCTTATCATGCACACAATCGTCCGCTGTTCGTCAGAGCGTTAGCGTCTTGCAACATTTGGCGCGCGTTCTTGCTGCACTGACTTATGGCAATAAGGAAAAAATGACTCTCCTGTGCGATTACTTTAAACCTGTGTTGAATTTTTATAAATTCGATTTTGAACATACTCCAGAAGATGAGCAGAAGATGGAGCTGTTTTGTGTTTTAACTCAGGGTATCGAGCGCAATGCCATTGGTAACACCTTGAAAGATCACATGATGGAAATGGGAATCGTAAAAGATGCCTTTGAGTACATCACGTTTCATGCTCCTTGCGTTAAACCAACATTGCTTCGAACTGATAGTGACGAATTGAAGGAGTTCATATCGAAACCTGCTTTAAAGTATATTCTTCGAATCCTCACGGGATTAGCTTCGGATCACGAGCCGATTCAATTAGCAGCATCACAATTCACCATAAGCATTATCCATCGATTAGAACAAGTATCGTCAAACGAGCACGTTGGATCTTTAGCAGAAAATTTGCTTGAAGCTTTGTGTACTAATAAGCAAGTAGCCGAGATGATTGAAGAAGCACGCCAACATACCCGCAGCGAAAAGAAACGAATGGCCATGGCCATGAGAGAGAGACAACTCGGGGCTTTGGGTATGCGCACGAACGACAAGGGACAGGTGACTGCTAGTGGTACAATATTGCAACAAATGGAAGATTTAGGTGATGAGACTGGTCTCGTCTGCGTTATTTGTCGTGAAGGATATAAATTCAAGCCTGCCATGGTTTTGGGAATCTACACGTTCACCAAACGCTGCAACGTCGAAGAATTTGAAACTAAACAGCGAAAAACGGTTGGATACACAACTGTATCGCATTTCAACGTTGTTCACATTGAGTGTCACATGTCGGCTGTTCGTCTAGCTCGATCTCGCGACGAGTGGGAAAGCGCGGCCCTACAGAACGCCAATACCAAATGTAACGGGCTGCTGCCACTTTGGGGTCCTCAAGTGCCTGAATCGGCCTTTGCCAGTTGTTTGGCGAGACACAATACGTATTTGCAGGAATGCACTGGTCATCGTGACATATCTTATTCCTCGACTGTGCATGACTTGAAACTTTTATTGCTGAGATTTGCTCAAGAAAAGAGTTTCCACGATGATACTGGTGGAGGTGGACCACAATCAAATCTTCATATCATACCGTATCTGATTCACATGGCTCTCTACGTTATCAACACGTAAGTTATTTTTATCACAATAGACTTTTGAATTTCAACATAGTTTTTTTTACTTCATTCTTTTATAACTCGTAGAACGAGATGTTCGTCGAGGGAAGAAAAAATACTCATGTCTTACATGGAATCATCGCCTAACTCTACGTGGCTTGATAACTGTTATGAGGCCGAAGGTCCTCTGTATCATTGTACATTGGCCATGTTAATTTTATCACCTGCCCGCTGGAGTCAGTATAAATTAATGCATCTTCGAAGACTGATACTGATGGCTCAGCAAAGATACGTCTCTCCATCGTCAACGTCTAAAACGCTTTCCGATACCAGCGTAAAAGATTACTCGGTCTATAAGAGTGTTCTGATATTTTTCGGACTTGTTGACTGCATCTACGAACATTTCTTCAAGGTATTTAATTTTTCTCATTAATAAAGTAGTTGTGACTTAATTAAATTGTTCGACTTACAATCAATTCTTTTACAGAAAGTAAATGTTACAACCGATGATCAATGGCCAGTTGCTTTGGCGGAATATATTAGACACAATGATGAAATGCTTTTGAAAGCCTCTGAAAAAATTCTTGCGGCTTATCGAGATGAGTTGTTGCCTTGTGCCAGTTTTGATGAATTTTGCGATGTTTTGGGTAATTTGATTTATGAATATCTTAAAAGTCTAAATAACTAACATTTTTTCATATTTATTTATTATTTTCAGGACTTCTTGAAGAAATAGCTGATCCACCATCATTTTTAGCTGACGCTTTACAAAGCCTCGCTTAGTGTCCGAGCATTTTCTCACAATTTTTTTATTTATAAATAAAAAACAATCGTACGAATAATCAGTAGTAACAAACACTCTGAGGAAGTAATTTTTTATCTATCAGCTTTCATTAATAATTGTGATAGAAACCAAACCTATAAAATACATGGAGAATAAAGTATAAAAACTCGAAGCGTCGAGTCGTGGTGATGCATTCTATAAAAAAGATGACGAAGTACTTTGTATAAACTGTAAAACAATGATTTTTCTTTTTCGTTATTTTACTAATAATAAAAAATTGAATAAATTACGTGTGTGTGAACCATGCATCACGCGTTTAAGGTTTGTTACTGTGCTTATATAATTATTGATAAAAAATTAATAAAAAATGTGTAATATTACGAATATTGTAATTTGATTACGCGTATATGTATTAAAAAATGATAAATGTTATAAAATATTTTATTCGTTTACAATAATTCATAGTTAGTCATTTCAACTATACAACAGATTTAATTTATTTCTAAACCAATGCATTATTACCTAACGCCAACATACATTGTCTAACGCTTTGTTGCGTTAAGTGATAATCTCTTATAGGTAAAGCTAAAGTTTCATCAAGGATCTTTAAAATGTCGAGTAATGATGTCAAAGCTTCTTCGGCTTTGCCCTCTTTGATCTTTTCTTGCGCACTTTTGTAAAGGGCGTCGGTCTCTTGCATGGCTTTTAATCCTTTTAATATGTTGGTACTCTTTCCACATTTGACGCATGGTATCATGAAGAGGTCGGTGTTGATTTTTACTTCAAGTATATTGCCACAAGATGAACCAGTTTCACATTTGAACCTGCAACGAAGATTATTTAGATAATTCATCGAGGGAATTCAGATTAGGAATATTTTTGCAACGTTCACCTTAGAATATTTGGATCAATGTCGCCGATGAGAGGCCAGTGTTTAGAGCAAGGTTCGCATTCACAATCAAACCAATAATGCAGCCTCAATACGCGCTTCCGTTCTTTTTCCGGTGTTTCTGTAAATATAGGGCCATAATTTTCATTCACTTCGTCGCCAGCTGATATAGACTTTACAGTTCTGACGACCATGGCATCTTTGACGAAATATCTAAAGAAAATTCAAAGTTAATAAAAGAAATGTAATTTACGTAGTGATGAATAAAAGCATACCTCACAACACTAGGGTTGCAAGAGTGATTGAAGAGTGCCATGGTTGTAAAACACCCACCACCTATAAACTGATTGGAACCTTTACTCAAATCTATTTTTTTTCTTGATCTGGTGAATTCTGATATCTGTAGGAATCAAGTGGGAAAAAAATCAGTCATGTCGATTATTTTTAAAAATAAAGTCAAGTGTTTACCTCGTGAGCATTAAACTGCAGTAGTTGGATATGATGAAGTATAGAACCAGCAACGAAAAGTTCCTCTTCGGTGAGCGGTACTTGAGCCGAATCGGGAGTCCTAACGTGAGGAGGGAAATAAGAGGTCATTTGTAAAATCCTGAATAACCAAGCGGCCACGTAAGACCGATGAAACAGGTCTTCGACGGTTCGCTCGTCTTGGTGAGTAACTAAATTCGTAAAAGTTCTGTAATCCTTGCCGAGATAGGGTTTTTCTTTACTCGGGGTTTGCCTTTTAACCAGCTCTGGATCTTTAAGTTTGATAAATTGCTCGAAGGGCTTGTGGGTAATTGCCCGCAGAGCCAACATGCACGTGACCGAGGCGTTGGAGCACCACAAAGGCGGCAACATGGCGCACTCGATTTCGTGGACTCGTGTGTCTTTGTCGCGGCAATCTGGACTGCAGTAGGCTATGCTGCTGCACTTGTAGCAAGTCGCGGGATAGGCGACACCGATGCGAGTAGAGCAGCGATGGCAGTGCGTCAGACGATACTCTCCGAGCAGAGCCAAACAGTGGGGCTTCTCCACGGCGACGAGCTCGCCGGGCGCTATGTCTCTGGTGGCAACGGCGTATCTTCCTCGGCTAGCGCCTCCGTCGCGAATCTCGATAGATGCGCTTAACGCCGGATAAGCTGGATTGACCTCGGGTACGCGCGGAATCTCGTCCTTGTCCTTCAAGCGACTCTTCTCCAACTGTTTCATCTTGTTTAGGTCAACGCCTTCCTTCTCGTTCATTTGTTGGGCCTTTTGAAGGACCGACGCCATGACTCTCATGTCGGTCTCGAGCTTTTTCTTCTTTTCCGGCGCCACTTTGGCCTCGTCCAAACTCTTCAAAGCTCGCTGGAAAGCCTCGATAGCCAGGCTATGGCACTTGAGGCCGAGGAAACAACGAGCCCGGCGTTCTTCGACTTTGTAGCGCAGGTGCGCCGGATATCCGACTTTGAGCGCCTCGTCGCAGTCGCGCAAAGCCAAACGGAAACGCTCGAGATGATAGAGAGCCGCAGATCGATTGGCAAAGATGATGCCTAGTTCTGAATTTTGGAAAATGGAAACTTTCGTTATTCAGCGATACGTCGAAAAGCTCTTCAATAAGAGTGTTGTCTCACCTTCTTTGGGTGCCACAATCGCAGCATTGTTGTAGTCCTCGATAGCAACTGGATAATGCTGCAAACTAAAAGCTGCATTTCCGGACTCCTTCTTGTCCTTGGTCGCCATGGGATCCTTGAATTCGTCGTTGTCGACTTCGAGTGGCAGCTCGTGAGCCAACGGTATCGACAAGATGAAAGCAACGCGTGATGAGTCATCCTCGAGTTCGGTAAATTTTCGGAATTCACTGGGGCTCAGGGATTCGCGAACTTGACGGAGATTAGAGCGGAAGAAGGCACCTGCCTCGTATTCTGGATCATTGTCCAGTTTTAGTAAGTTTCGCCCTTCTTCCGTGAAATAGTCGTCGAACTCGTCGTCCATGATGCCAATGAGTGAGCCGCCTCAACGTACGAGCTGTGTGGCAACGAATTAATGCGCGCTGAGACGCCGTTCAACCGAAATAGCTTGGAGGATTTTTACGTCGATTCGATTTTTAAACAAAGGTAAAAACACTCAACAGTTGTAGTGAAATCGTCTTTTTAACTTTGATACGCGCGTCCAGTGCAGTTGGCTTATAACTACGGGCGAGCGTTTTTGTAGATACCCGGCACTTTGCGCTCTACGAGTACTGTGTGTGTAGCTATTTTAGAATAGAATCTATTTTGGCCATCTACTACGAAACTACAGTATACGTGTTACTATTAGTTCTTATTTAGCTTCATTTTGCACTTTAGAAGACTATATAGAGATGGACTTTAAACGTTTTCGAAACGTTTTCAATTGTTTGTCTGTAGATCGATGACTCTTGTAAAAAAATGTATTATTTCCATATGAAATCTAATATAATTTATAGTAATTGACCGCGAGCGTACTATTACTTACCTAGCTGTGTGGCTATTAATAATTCAAAGTAATAGATAAAAAAATAATGCTATTCAGGTTTGTGCATCCGATAGCACGCCCTAATCCAATATTATGTGAAATGATTATCATGACGATTTACTCTACAATTGGATTTGCATAAATAATTACATTTATTTTAATGTATGTATACAAATTACGTCAGATTGGAGTTGAAAAAAAGTTGTTTTAAATAGTTACTTATAAACATTTATTGTTACAACATAAATATAATTTTTGTTAAAATTTTTTTACAGCATAACGATGAATTTCCTTCCGTTTTCTAGTACGAAGTAGTCCTGCTACTTTATCCAAAAATTCTAGCGATCACAATGATAATTAATTTATTAAATTTGTAAATCGATTTCTGACAAATGTTCAACATCAAGTACTAAAGTACGAATAAATGATTGTTCATTATTTTTGAAAATGCAGCTTTTAACTTATGGTTGAATTGATATTGTATAATATATGCTTATAACACAGATATAGATATAAAAATCAGCGCAATAATCAGTAAGTATAAATATTTTACGGACACATCTAATCTAGGTAACGCTTGCTTATCACGTACATCGTAAATCATTAAATCGAAATATGACACGCTTACAGTCGAACAATTCTCAGCATCGGCACACAATTTCACAATTGCGCATACACACTTACACACACACACACACCACACACACTCACCCAATTAAACGCACGACTCACAACGGACGAATCGAAAATATTAAAAATCGTAAGAAGCTTCGTCATCTTTGCTCTTGGCTCGGAGTCCCAGCTTGTAGACGACTGCGGCTAGCAGAGCACCGAGGCAGGGTCCAATCCAGTAGATCCACTGCAAGTGCCAGCTACCTACAATCACAGCCGGGCCCAGCGATCTAGCTGGATTCATACTGCTGCCGGTCAGAGGGACGACGGCCATGTGGGCGACGCCGATGCTCAAACCGATGGCCATGGGGGCCCATCCTTTGCAGTCGTCCCGGCGCGAGTCCGTCACGGCGTGAACGACCAGCACCAGCAGGAAGGTAATGATGGCTTCCACGAGGACACCCTGTCCAGCGCTCAGGCCGGGATTGAGCACGGTCATGCCCAAGCTTTTGGTGAATTTGTCTGGCAGTACCGCCTGCGCAAATAATTATGTTTTACCTAGTCCAGCCTAAAGAATGAAGCTTAGAATGAGAAGACTTACGCGAAGAATGGCCGAGCCTGCGATTCCTCCGCAGCACTGAGCCACGATGTAACATAGTGCTTTGAGTATGCTGCAATTGCCACTAGCCAGGAGGCCTACAGTGACAGCTGGATTCACGTGGCAACCAGAAACTGGCCCAAGTACCTGACAACAAAATCAATGTAAAAAACAAAATAAATCTGGAAATAAACCTAATAATCGATTCATACAACTCGCTCAAAGTTAGTCAACGATTATGCACCGAATAATATGTGTCGAGGTAATGTTACGATTACCTCAATAAGTCGGCTTATTATTTCGATTAGTCAAAATGTTCATCTTCTCGAGTACATTCAAGTACAATCGGGTATAAATAAGCTCAAATACACGTACAAAGATGATAAGTAAGGCTGCTTTGTATTTGCCTAAGGGTCTCTCAATCTCGGCTATACTATACCTATAGATGTGTAATGCAATTATACATAAAGACGCGCGGACTTGAGATCCCGACGCACAGCCCGAGGGTATATTGCCTCCCTATTTTCTACGCTCTCGATACACATAACGTATTGACTTTACGTTGCCTTGACCGTTTAACGATTCGATTCGCCGCTGAAAATCAACAGACTTTGGATGATTGCTTTTTTCAACGTCGCATTTCAAGGTGAAAGATCCAAGCTAAAAAACGTCCAGCTCAGTGGTAATTTGGAGCAACGTAATAATCATCCGAAAATGTAATTTCAGTTTTCATTGGTAGGTACGCGAGCACGTGCCGTAAAGCGTGGGCGCGAGCACTGACCACAGACAAACCGCAGCATCACGAGAGGATTAACAACAAAATTATTTTTTCTCGAGTCACCATGTCGAATGAATTATTATTATAGCCAATCTTTTGAACGAATCAAATTACGTGCATATAATACGATTGGCAAAAATAATTATGATTCTTTGTAAAACTGCCTGCGAAGATTATGTACATTCGAATGTTGTTTGCATGCATCGGTGCAGGTTTGCTCAAACATATTAGGTTTTTCGATTTTTATCACGCGTGGAATCCAAGAACTGCCCGTAAAAATCGATTTTTTAAACAATATAAATTATCTTCAATTACGCAAATAGAGTAGGGACGCTTGTTGTAACGCGTCAAAGATCCATGGCAAGATAATTTAACGTTATATATTGATTTATCATAATTTATTGATCGTGAATGACCATTTTATTTTCAAGTAGCTAATGTTTCAATGAGAAGAATCACTGTATGTACAAAGCTGTTCTATTTTTGTCACTTTCATTTTGTGACTACCTCGGTACATTGCCTTCAGCCATTATTTGAATAGATCATTTTGCGACTTCGATGAACATTCTCAAGACCCGAGGTAATGCAAATGAGCTTTCTCGAGGTGCTCGTTATCGTTAAGTACAGGCTTGTTTTCACAAGGATGAGATAATCTAATATGAAATTGATGAAAAATCATAGGTGCAAGGAGGCCCTACACGGAAAAGTAAAGTGGCTCGTGAAGTAAGGCATGGGAGAGGAAAAAGCATCGTACGAACTGTAGGTACATCGAGGCCCGCGATCGATACAATATATGAGCAATTCTTTAAATGAAACGCATTTTTGGAGATAGAATCAAATTTTTTTTCGACTCAAAAAATAAATGAAGATATGTTTTTGATAGGAAATTTTTTTGGCTTTCTTTTAGTGTAGTCAGATTTTCCGATAAATTTCATTTTCACATGGAAAAATCGAAAATAAACCATAAAGTTTACTTTTTTCGTACCGAGTTTTTCGAGATATTTAGCTTGGCACGTTTGATGGCGATTTTTTCGGCGAATGTGCTACTTATCAGAAAATCTGATATCACCATGAAAAGCTGAAAAAATTTCCTATCGAACACTGTTGCCAGTTATTTTTTTTTAGATGAGTTTTGATACTTTTTCAGCGCCTTAGAAATTGAGTAATTAACCGTATTTACGAGAAAACATGATTTTTCGTCCTCTAAATCACAAAAGTAGCTATAAAAATAAGCACTATTGAAATTTCAATGGTTCCTACGAGGTTACATGTTCCTAGGACCCACAAAAACAGTTCCCGTGGGTCCATATCCGCGTAGGTTGAAAAAAAAATTTGCCGCGATTCTACCTCCAAAAATGCGTTTCATTTAAAGAATTGCTCATATATATGCCGGGATATGAAATTAGTTAAACTGTCTCGAATCACCATGACTGTATTTAAAACTTATTTGATCTAGTGGAAAAAAACATGGTAAAATTCTTTAACATATACTCACATATGCGAGACTAGCTACGGCAAGACCAAAGGTCAGTGCTATATGAAGAACGCTCGCAGGAATATCGTTCCATGGGATGCACGAGGCGCAGCCTATGAAGACCAGTATCGCTGTGCCAAGAATCTCGCCAAACAACGGCACGAGGAAGTTGAGCTTCGATACTTCTTCGATGCCTATATAGTCCTTTGTGCCTGCAATCAAACAATTGAATTTCATGAGTAATCTTTGCGTGCTGATGAAGACTATTTTTATTTTAGTTTTACACAATACTCCGAAAGTGCTCACTTAAAAAATCTATTGTTACATCATCGAATTTAACACGTCACGTAAATTATTTTCTGTCGAATCATTCGCAATGCAACGAGCAAACTATGATTTCAATCTTTCTCGTACAAATTCTAATTAATGGTGTACGCGAATGACGAACATAAGCTACTACGTATTGATTCAGTAAAATATCATTCAGCAGCTGGTTGACCAAGACTTGAGTAGCTACTAATTAAACAATCAAAGTATGGATTTTTTCTTCCTAATTATTTAATTAATCTTTATCAGCCAAATTTATGCCTTCAATTTAACTAAACGTGGCTGTATATATTTTCTATTATTGACTTTTTATAATTGACTCAAATTAATCTTCGTATGATTTGATTTTATAACGGAACTACTCGATTTATTTATAATCTAATTCGATGAATAAAACTACATTTATGAATAAACAGCTAAATATTAATATTTTAATTTTGGTGATTCATTATACCATAAAAAAGTCACAATTATGCAGGCACAATAATGTCAAAATAAAAGTTTGGATGGTTTTTTATCATGTACAAATACAAACGAAATAATAGGTTAAGGTCCGACCTCGGCCGCAATAATTATTTGATACAGACAATATTTTGCTAACAATTGATAATTGACATAAGTTTTTTTTTCAATTCAAGCATAGCGAAAAGATGCATTTTTAAATTACAATTTATTACTTTCATTGATGTTTGTGTTGAGTGACTTTTGATAGATAAATAAATGAATAACTTTTACATTCGTGGGTAGTTTTGACCAAGTTAAGCAAAGGCTTGACGATGATTTAACTACAAATTTACTCAATATGTGTTGATAATTCTAAAAAATTTTTTAAATTTGCGTTACGTAAGACAATGAAGCGGTATGGTCGTAAAATTTTATCGCGTGCGTTGCTCTTAACAATCGTCTCAAAATTATATTTAGAAATAGCTCGCCGTTCGCATATTGAATTTTTTATTCATGTTATTGTCTAGTTTTGTAATTGTGTTCTTAATTTCTCAAAACATTTTCAAAAATTTCTGGGTTGTATAATGGTGCAAACTAATATTTACTGTAAAACACCTGTTGATTGCTCAGCTGTTTCGGTCATATAGCTCTATGAACTCATAAATATGATATTCTTCTTTATTGAGTTGTTAAATTCTTTTATATTTTTACCCAATAGGGTATTGTGTACAATTATTCTGGGGAGTAATTATATGTAATCGAAACAAAATAATATGAAAAATGCTATTGAGAACTTTTTCACGCGGTTTGTATATAAAATACCCGCTTGTAGATTTGTAACAATAAATTTCACTTGAAATGCTCGAGATATTTTTTCATCCTTGTTTCTGCACCGAATGTAGGCTGCAGGGCCTCCCAGTGTGCCATGAAAGTTTTTTGTGCTCAAGCTTTTATCTGCATGCATGTAATAGCAAGATTTTACTAGATCGAAAACGACTTGGCCGCGATAAATATAATTTTTCAAAAATTTAATAAAATAAAAGTGTATGGCACTCAGTTTTTACACTCATTAAAAAAAGTTTAGCTTACTGATAAATTAAGAAATTTTCAAAAAAAGCATTAGCGTACCCATCCAAGATTTGCCCATTTTGTCGAAATCCACTTGAGAACACAACGCAAGAAAAATCACAAAATTTCACAGTCACGGTTCCCGTACACTTGATAGGGTGGGCTATACGTGAAACTTAACTCGTTTAAAACGTAACTATTGAATGTGAGCGGATCGAGCTTAAGCGCGTAGTTATATCTCACTTGAAAAGTGCCACTGCTACGCGCTCTTGCTCCCCACCTGCTATTTTGTAGCTCTCAAAGACCCTGCGGACACTCGTGTGTGTCATAATGAAAATTTTTCGTCTTCGACAATTTGACCCATAAATTGAACGATAACAGAGAGGTGGCTAAACGTTGATACTTCGATTGGAAATAATACGAATCTGTCTCAGTTTTGCGAGATCGTAAATATCTTTTTTACTCATATAAGTGAACTCTTTATGCGCATTGTAAATCAATTCATAAAGATTTACAATTATGCTTGCTTGATAACGCTGCTGCTTGCTAACTTCATTTTTTGAGAATTTTTAAACGCTATGTAATACATTTTATCGATTGCTAATATATGAATGAAAAAATGTAAATAATTTTTATTACACTACCATCTGATGCTATTTTGTATGGCGTTCATCAATTACAGCTAGAAAAAAGTCGAAGAACTCGAATTAGTTTATTTATTTACTCCCTTATTGAAATACTGCTATATTCGTTAATAAATGCTAAAAAAATGAGGCCTGTTGCTAACTTTTATAGAATTGAACACCTTTTTTTAGTTGTAAAGAATGTACAAGTCAAGCTCAGTTTAATCATGTTACTTATACTAAACAAAAAATTTGCAAATGAATTATTATTGTTGTAAAGGAAGCTACTTGCTTATGAATTGGAAAAGGTTTATTATTTTTAAATTAGTCATGAATAACCGTTCATAATGGAAATCAATTATTAATAATAGGCCGAAAATAACTTTTTTGGTGGAACAAAAAAATTCTATTTTATTCTCATTGTCGACGCTCAGAGCGTCAATAAACTATGATGTTATAATTTTCACGATAAATACAAAAATTTTTCATCGATTTTATAAAACAAAAAAGGGACGCGAATGGTGTATATCGACGTACAGCGGGTTGGTTCCAAAGCTTCAAGATTTGAAAAGTAAAATTACACGTAGGTATATAATATATATGCATGAGAATGATGAAAAGAAAAAAGGATTTCGCCTATGCGTACATATGCACTTTGCAGTTTCTATGTCTCTCTCTTTTTCTCTTGTTAAACTGGGTCATGCACCTAAGAAGAATAATGTAATATAATTTTTCATTCATTTAGCGTTGCACGTATGTACGCGCTAGAGATCGAGAAAAAAATAAACACGTGAGTCTTTTTAAAAATTTTCAGGGCGCAGCGAGCCCTACGGCACTTTTTTCGCAACTTTCTGTGTTGGTCGCGTTTGTGTGCTATAGAGTACATTAATGTATACATTCGTACATATGACCAATGCATAAGGCAGTACACTACACGTCATCGCACGTATAATTTTTCATTTACTTTTTTATTTTTATTTTTGATTAATGAACGAGATCTTAATATTACATAGCGCTCCGTTATTCATAGTGTACATCGTATAGCTGTACTGAACATCATTTTCAAGCGAGGATTTTTTTAAAATTGTTTTATAATTTTACTTGATTTTTCGAGGTGCCAAAGCAAAGTGACATATTTTTGTGACAGTCGAGCGAAGATCCTTTCATCAGTAAGTATTCAAGTGTAGAAATAGCTATTGACTTGGGTGGTACTGAGAAAAAACTTAAAATAATAACCAATTCGAAATCTCGCAGAATGTATGTGCACGTTCGAAAATCGATCTAATGTTAAAGCCCGCAGTATTCACGAATCGAACATAATTCGTTTTATTGGCGGGCATCCTATGAGTTTATACAGTACATAGGTTGAGAGACGCGTGTCGCACTCGGCTGCAATCGCGTCCCTGAGCTCTTTGACCGACTTTCCATCGTTAATTCTATAATAGATGATCAAGCTGCAAATAATTGACTCTCGATTCCGAAACTTGTGCAAAATGGATTGAACCAAAGCGATACTATGATAAAGGTGCGGGCTTCATTATGCTCACCGCGCATCGTATTATCAGTTTCAGCTGTTGTACAGACATGTACGCTAATTGTACTCTCTCGGCTACCAGTTACTATCTTCTTCTCTTTGTTCTTTTATTTCAATGAATTTTTCGTCTGTGAAATGTAATTTTCATTGTTGAACAATCGCGCAAACGAAGACATTTTTTTCAGAAGCTCATTGAAAATTTTTATTATGGACAAGATTTTTTTGCAACTCAAGGAAACGTTTCATTAAAGCTTTGGATGTTGATTTTCTTCGTGTCGTTTCACGCGCAAATAAAGTATGCCCTCGATATCTCGAGCTTCTCTTTCCGTGTTACACTCGCGTGGAGACCAGTAGGAACAAGAGATAGAGAGAGAGAGAGAGAGAGAGAGAGAGAGAGAAAATAAGCATAATACGTTTTAATTGTCCAAACATTACGTTGTAAAATCCATTCTGATGCGCGTGGGCTGCTTCTTTATCACCTGAGCGCCAGCACGTGATGCAACAAAATAATATGCGTGTGACCTATCTTGTTTTCCTTTGGGAATTTAATGCGCGTCAAACTAAGGCATTTCTTCATTATATAAAAAGAAATTTATATGTTATGATGCTTCAATAGCTATATTAATTATTTTAAATGATCATATTCATTGTTTAATCGGTAGAAAATACAAACATGGTAAAAAGTCGTTAAAAACATATTTGAGTTAGTAAATAAAAAAATCAAAATTTTGATAAGATATCAGCGAAATAAAATCTTGATGCTTACATAAGGTTATTCGCAATAACCTGTGCACAACTTTCGAAAATTACAATTTTAAATGTTTACAAATACGTTTATTCTCATTTTTACGGTATAAAACACTATTTTTTGAACCGAAAGATAATTTGTAAAAAAAATAGTTGAAAAATTCTCAGACACACTATCTCAGTTAGCCAAAAGCCTACTGATCATATCAAGCCTTAGGTGCGTCTTTTAAACGATAAATGGACTGTCAAGGTCAACATTTTTCGAGCCCACGACAAATACTTTTTTCGCGTTTCTCCATCTATTGAACTTACAGTCGGGCCTATGCTCTGAAATATCGGAGACAACAGGCTCTTCTTTAAAATAACAAATCGCTGATACATTTGGAAAAAAGAAATGTGTACCGCGATAATGGCGTTTTCATGGAAAGGATAGTACTCGCAGCCAAGCTTAAAGTTGTTTATTCAGTTTATGTGCTCAGTAATGTGAATTACAAGTTTAATATGAAATCTTGACTAAGAAAATATTTAATAATGTTCTGCCGAACTCTGATTCATATGAGCGAAGATAATACTGTAAAATACGACATGCAAGCCTTCATAATCTGAAAATTGCAAAATAAGTACAACAAATGATTTTCAAACAATCGAATGAATACTTACTGCAGCAAAATTAGCTAAACCTAGATAGTAAATTTTTCCAGCAGTTAAAATGCTTTCTTTTTGACTTCGTAACATCATGAGTTTGAGCAATTGTTTACATTTATCGGGTAGCTTTTCATCGTACCATTGACTGTCATAACTGGTATGCATTATTAGTATAAATTAACCAAACGAATGAAAAATTGTTCATGTTTATTTTACAGGCGTGGGTGTGTGTGTATATATATTGGGGCGGAACGAAAAAACACTTTTGACATCGATAGCTTTGTAATAGTAATTTATTAAAAGTATAAGATGAAAAAAGAGAAAAGCCGCGAGTTGGGCGCGAACGAAAAATGTCTTCAGGTGGCGTAGGAAGCCTGACGTTTGAAATTCTTAAAAACGATATCTTTATGCTTCAGAAAGAAATCATTGCCAAATTTCGGGATGAAAGTTTCAGGGATTGTTTTAAATGTTAACAGGAGCTTCTCTGTAAAATTTTGGCCCTCTATGGTGGATCTCTACTTCAGAGTTTCAGGAAAGAGATTTTCTTCTTTTTTGTTAATGAAATTTATTGCTGTATTGTTGCTTGTATAAAATTATATGAACAGAACAATTCTCGCATCACAAAATTCAATGTACACATGTCAACTTGACACTTGTTGTGATATTATAATAATGTGATATGAATGTATAAATATTTGCTATTTATGAATAACATCGTTTTTCAACCTTCCTATGACTATATTTTTGCTTCTAAGGCTCCTAGAGGGCCAAAATTTTACAGAGAAGCTCCTGTTAACATTTAAAACAAGCCCTGTAACTTTCATCCCAGTCGGTTAATCCGGTGCCGAGAAATTTGTCAAAGATTTCTTTCTGAAGCATAAAAATATTGTGTTTACGAATTTCAAACTTCAGGCTTCATGCGCTACCTGAAGACATCATTTGTTCGCGCCGAACTCACGGCTTTTCTCTTTTTTCATCTTATACTTTTAATAAATTACTATTACAAAGCGATCGGCGTCAAAAGTGTTTTTTCGTTCCGCCCTAAATTATATATTCACCAAGCTTCGTGAACGAGTTGACTGTGATTGCGAATTTGTTGACTGGGCCAGTTGCAATATATGAGATGTATGACTTCGCCACCACCAAACAATGAGAATCTGATCCACTCACTAATATTACTTTTACTCATAAGTACCTACAAGTTGTATGAAAAAATAAAAGTACTCGAGTCGCAGTGAATGGATAAAAACATTGGGTTTAGTACCTGTTGACCAGCGACTGTCAACGGTAATGTTGCGCACCCGATTGTTACGAGA
Organism: Trichogramma pretiosum; assembly: GCF_000599845.2. Taxonomy (NCBI): domain Eukaryota; kingdom Metazoa; phylum Arthropoda; class Insecta; order Hymenoptera; family Trichogrammatidae; genus Trichogramma; species Trichogramma pretiosum. Next base: position 2,759,874 of record NW_019641672.1, read on the forward strand.
TTTAAGGTTGAAAACGCTGATTCAAGTGTCACGATGAAACTGTGTGTTGAGAAGAAATTTTTTTATAGATCTCAGAAAAAAAATCTAGCTTTTTTTACGTAACTCTAAAGTTTTGTTGTGAAGTTGCACTATTTGGGCTAACTCGTCGTAAAGAGCGTCTTGATCGTAATCTCTTTCTTTTAAAGCCTGCTCGTTCAAAGTTTCACGCAATTTCTTGCTGTTTAGTTAAAAGATTTCGATTAAAAATAATCAATTTTAATTTTTGAAACATCTGTGCGGACACTCACTGAATAATTGAAAACAGAGCGCAGACATGATGCGTAAAAGCAACAAAAAGAGTATCACATCCGATAATGATTGCTATTCCAAGAGTGTCGGTCGTGTAACCGTGAAGTATTATTAATAAATTATTGTTGTTCAGCTGCTCGACTCCATAGTCAATAAATCTTGGTTTTTCTTGCAAGCGAGTCTGATTTCTCGGAAATGCAATATCCAACAAGTGCAGCGTCAAAGGGAACGCACTAAAGACGAAAGCGGCGTTCAGCATGTAAACTGATAAATGCATTAAAATGTCAAAGTAATTTACGAAATGGGTGAATATTATAATTTTTTTTTTCATTCAATTTTATACAGTAAGTACTTACCTGTGTAAGCCATATTTATTTTGTACGCTTTGGCCGAGTAAGCTTTGATAACGGCAAGGTATTCATTTTTGTGAATTTCAAAATCTTGATGAATCTTTTCGAGTACTTTGGCTATCTGAAATTACTCCAATTTTTCCCTTTCAATTTTAAATGAAGGGGTGAGAAGTTTTTTTCATTACCTGTTTTTTGCACAAAATAGCGCAAATAAACTTTGAAACGATATGAACATAATAAAGATCCGAGCTCAGTGATAATAAAAAAACCATCAAAATGTGACGAAGTTTGTACAACTTGACGAGCTAAAATTTCACGAGTATACAAAGCAAACTTTGATAAAATGGGAGAAATTAGCGATGCTTACCTGAGGAATGAAAACGGACAGAATGGTGCACATTATCAAGGTTTTATTGAATAAACTGGTGAGAAGACTTTGGAAGGGCCATAATCCACAAAAGTATAAAAATTTGTAGCTTAGCGAGTAATACGGGATATTGAAATCTTTCATGTCGTAAAATTAAAAACGCGATCATTCATTGAATCCCTGTGGCCACGATGTTTGTCATTTGTATTTATGCGTTTAGTCTTTGTTTCTTCAAGGCATTATTTATTCATGGCCCAAGGCAAAGAAATGTGATGTACTTCGTAATTCGCTCGGTAAGTAGTAACTTGGGAGTAATTTGCATAGTTGATGAAAAATATGCACTTGCCGCACTCGAGGAACTGATGTACATTATAAAGATGTATACATTATTATGCATTTCGGGATGAATATTTTTAATCAAGGATTTTACCAAACTGTCTAAAGTTACTTTTAAATTAGTCGCAATACAAGAGCACGAGGCTCTTTATTAATTGATTCGCATTTCATAGGATTACTTAAACGATTGGGGTTTCCGAGAATATGAGCTGTAATTCGATTGTGAGACATAGGCATTAGACGTAAAAAAACAAACAATTACCGATCAATTAAACGAAGTTTAATTTATCTCGACGAAAAAGTTTATTACAATTACAGCCGCGTAATAATTGTTAGTATTTGGAATTCGCTTGCGAGTCGCTTCGAAGCATCTCATTAAATGCTCGCCAAATGTTTTTATGCAAATGTGTACCACAGCTGAGGCTACTCACGGGTTATCGTACCGGCGTTGGCTTCCTCGGGATTATCTCGATGCTCGGGACTGAGTTGGGCAGTTGGCTCGTTGTTTTCGTTAGTCGGCGGGTATTCCTCGGGATAAACCGTCGACACGTGCATGGTATTAGCAGTTAAATAGCTCGCGATTACTGCTGACGGCTGAGTCAAGCTACAGAATTCATTATTCGATGAAACGTAATATTGCAGTCTAATTGACTCGGATCAATGCATCGCGCGCAGACTCATCCTAAGTTTCAGAAGGAAATTCAATTACATCATTCATGCCGCCTAATTATACACGTGTATTTCATTTTCTTAAAATTTCAAAAGTTTTCCCGTCTCGTTGAGCTACGTGCCGTATCGTAATACGTTGAAAAGAAAAAATTTAAAACGCGCACCAAAAACACTATTTTATTTTCCTCGCGATGACTCAACTATATATGCAGAATTGGCAATTGCTGCTACGAGTGAAGAGTTTGAAGCACGAGCTGTGCGTGTCGGTAAAAATGCTTTTGCAATTACATTCTACAGCTACACGTGGAAAATATTGCTTATTATTTATATCCAGTATGACAAGCAGCGCAACAGCAGCAGAGATCGAAAAGATAATTTCAGTAGAACAAGAAAATGCCAACTATTGTTTTTTGCGCGAAAATTAGCAGCAGATGTTCAGTAGAGCTATATGTGAGGCGCAGTTGGTACGAATTATGCGTTGGTGCACTTTGAGTCGCTCAACAGACACTCGAGGAGTTGCGAAGCGCGATGTAGCCTCATCGCCAAGCACGACTGATATGGCATATCGCACCGTGGCTCGGGGCTCGAGGCACTCGCGGCTAGAGGCCGATGATTTCGAAAAGGAGTGGCGAACTGCCAGAGAGCCCTTTCCAGACCTTGACACATCGCGAGGATATGTGAAAAAGCTCGCGGGCTTACCCCCGCTGAGACGAGCGATAAGCCGCAGCGAATTAATTGACATGAACGAGTCGGATATTATTCCAACGATTTAGATGTATAGCATTTTTTTGGACAATTTTTTCTAGCTTGCTTTGCGTGTACGGCAAAGACCATCGAGACTTGCGGCAAATGTGCACTTTCGTGCATCATGTAGGAATGTAATAATATTCCAGAATGATAACGAGCCCGGGCGATATGCACAACTGCGCGCGCGGCCTTATTTCCATAATTGCCGTATAGCCGAGCTTTTGTACGGCGTATCGGCTTGCACCGCGAGAAATTCATCAAATGTATATCCATGAAACATGTGCACATACCCGATTCTTTTATGACTCCGTTTTCAAGCGCAACGCGCCCGATCGATAAAATCATACAGCAAGCCAAGCACGACTGGATAAGATAAAAACCAGTGCAGTAACGTGCAAATTCCACCTGACCTTTCATAATAAGGTCGTTGTTTTTTTGTTTTTTTTTTTTTTTTTTTGGAGCTAATACACGAATCAGAGGCAAAGATTATTATCCGCAGTGGCTAATTTTGGCCACTGTTGCCTGTTTAAGTGTTCCGAGCGCAGAGAATCGCGTGCCGCGCACGTACGGATGAGAAAGACGACAATTAGCATATCATTCGTTGATCCGATCGATGACCCTTGTGTGGCCATTCCTAGTTAAAGGATTCGAAATATCTCCGCGAGCTCGTAAGCATAAGCTTTGTGGGTCAAGGAGCAAGAAATATTCCGAGAATCCTCGATAGCTGCTCGATGCTGTAATTATAACAAAGAACATGATGTTTGTCTGGGCGCGGTTGCATCGAACTCCCCTATGCTCGCTAAATATCAAGTTGAACTTTATTTGTCTTATAAAAACGCATTCAATTAAAAACCGTTGCTTAATTCTCATATTTGTCCCATAGATACAATTAATAAAAGTATAATCTGAATTTCAGGAGGCTTTGACATCTTTTATGACACATAAACATAGAGACTTTATGCAGTTACATGGTGGTTAAATTCGTTAAATTTTTATTTACTTTAAAAAAAAAAAAGTAGGAGTTTATAAAAAATTCACACTTTTATCTGAGACACTGTAATTAATGTATTATATCTATTTACAATTAAACTTTGAACAAGTTATATGTTAATAAAATTGACGTTTTTAATAAAAGTTAGAATACTTTTTAGGTTTATCTGCCTTATTTGTTTGTAACCACTTAATCACAAAATAAGTCTTTTTACCAACTCTGATAAGAGTCACATCATTTTTTAAGCGGTGTTTACCACTTATGATTTTGTCTATATCAGTGACTCTGGTATAGTTTATATGGAAACCCCCTGCATTTATAATTCTGATAGCATCTTTCATAGTTTTAAAACATTCTGCTTTCATTGCTAGATCAAGTACCGTCATATTTTCATCGGGTACCAAATCTATAACTTTAGAACCTTCAAAAGCTTGAGTAACCTGATCTTGGGTCATTGATGAAAGAGATTCTATGGACTTATCATACAGCAACATAGAAGTAGTTTTTGCAGCTTCTAATCCTTCTTCTGCAAAAATTAATACATTTACATTTTAATGAATTTTCATTGAAAAAATTACTATTAAAATCAAACTTACCTCCATGCACTAATAATGTTACATTTTCTGCTAAAATTTTTTGAGCTTTCCGTTCTTCTGGTTTTTCTTTGTGCTCTTTAACAATATGAGCAATTTGTTTAAGAGGTAAGAAAGTGAATAATTTCAAATAATTTTCTACATCATTGTCTGTGGTTCTTACAAAAAATTGATACAAATCAAAGCTTGAAGATTTTTCTGGTGCTAACCATACTGCATTACCAAGAGATTTTCCAAACTTTTTACCACCTTCAGCAGTTATTAAAGGTAAAGTGAAACCAAAGACACTTTTTTTAGAAGTTCGACTAATCAACTCATGACCAGACATAATGTTTCCCATCTGATCATTACCTCCAATTTGAAACCTACAATTGTAATTTTCCAACAAATGCATCCAGTCATAAGCTTGAAATAATTGATATGAAAACTCAGTAAAACTCATCCCGGAATCGGATTTTAAACGTGATTGAACCGAGGTTCTTCCTAACATTGTTCCCATTCGAAAATGTTTCCCAACAGTTCTGATAAACTCTATAATATTAACATTCTTGTACCAATCTATATTATTTATTATTGTTAAAGGCTTAAGCTGAAGATTGTTATCTTTCCAAAAATATTTTTCATGATTATGAAATATATTCATGATATCGTTTTTGATTCCTTTTATATTGTAATCTATTACTGTTTGCTCCATAGCTATTCGTTCATTCAATCTATGGCTAGGATCACCTATTAAACCAGTTGCACCGCCTAACAAAGCTATAACTCTGTGACCTCCTCTTTGCCAGTGTAAAAGATTCATTAGAACTAGAAGGTTACCAATATGTAAACTATCAGCTGTTGGATCGAATCCAGCATAAACTGCTTGAGAATTTTCATTCACAAGATTTGAAACTTGATTGCTGAAATAAAATTAAAAGAAGTTATCAAAAAATAAAGTAAATAATTATTTTTGTTAGTGAATATATATTACATACGCGCTTGTATCTGGAAATATATCCTGAAACATGCCCCTTTCATGTAGTTTTAAAATATTCCTATATTTATTTTTACTTTCATTGGAATAAAAGCGATTTTGTATTTCTTTTTTATGAAAAAATAATTTGTCGCAACAACGACGTAACCTTGAAACGTTAAAGCTCTGCATTGTACTAAAGTTTCAAAAGTTATATGATTTTAAAAACAAATAATTTAGATTAGCAAAAATTTGTTTCAAGAAAAGGCACCAATAAACTAATCATTTCTCTAGTATAAATTTATAAGAAATTTCAGCCTCTTAAATCTTTGATAGCAAAGCAATACAAAAGTGTACAAATAGCAGACTATTGTCTTTGGAGTTACATTCGCTTTCGTAGTATTCGCACGTGTCGTCTGTGGCGTCTGCTAATCATGCAAACACAATCCATTTCATAGGCATGTAGTAACGTAAAACGTAAATGTCATTGTCTAATAAAAATAAAAGTTAGCAGTTACAATTGTGCTGAAATTAATAAAAGTATATTTGTCTGATAAGAGTATTTTAGGAATAAAAAGAAAAAAATTAAGTGTAAAATCAGGAATGTTTATAACATAGCTCAGTCGCAAGCTGATCTTATAATTTACTATGGACCGTTCAACAGTTTTGCAAATAAAACTAGTTTTACAAATGATTATAAAATCATAGTCAAATATAAGTATTGATATACAGTTAAGTAAAATGTATATTTTGAACAATGAAGTTTGTGAAATCAAATTGAAATTTCAATAATGAAAAAAAATGTCATTTAATAAATTCCAAAACTATATCGCCACGCATGCGTTCTGCATTATCCGCAATAAAAAAATCAGCCGCGCATAGCACAGCCGCTCAAGGCTCACCCCACCGCCACCGGCCTACTACGATGCGATTGCTGCTAACGTGTCTAAAGTGAGAATCCAAAATTTCCGGCGAACGTCCATCTTTCTCCGAGTGCGTGCGAGCCGCGAGGCACCAAAGTGCCTATACTTTAGTTTTCTCGCATCGCACAACGTGCGAAAAAACGACTCGAAATGGTAAGTCTAAATTATTCGATATTTTTATGTATAAATAATTTTTATTAATGATCAAATTGTTGCTCTGATAAATTAAAAGTTACGCAAATTTATGTTTTTTTACTGAAATGCATTATCTACTTACCGTGCCACATATGCCGTCACCCACGTGTTTTTTTAACAAAGGTTTATTTTTAATAACCGATTGCTTACAGCTCCGACAGTTCTAAAGTTTAATAATTTTCATTTCGATTTTGTATTCTTAAAATTTTAAATAAAGAATTTCACATTATTAAAGTCAATAACTATATTGACAATTTAAAAGGTTAGGTTGTGGTTTTTGAAAATTTAGCTTATATCAATTATCCCTGTAGATTTGATCATTAAAAGAATTATATTACACCAATTATTTCTCCAGAAATGGCACAATCAATTATTCAACCATTAAACTTTGAAAATTTATAAAATTTATTTAAAAATTCTTTTTTCAGTCGTTATCTACAGCCAGACCACTAGTAACTGTTCATTTTGATAAATCGGAGTCACCAAAGACTATTTCTTTGCCTGCGATTTTCAAAGCTCCCATTCGTCCAGATGTTGTAAATTTTATTCACCAGCAGGTTTCTATGAATCACAGACAGCCCTATGCTGTGTCAAAGGAAGCTGGTAAGTCAGAAAAATATGAAATACTGTTTATTTGAATGTACAATGTCTATAATTATTATCCTTTTTAACAGGACATCAGACCTCTGCTGAATCATGGGGTACTGGACGTGCTGTTGCCCGTATCCCACGTGTCCGAGGTGGTGGTACTCACCGATCTGGTCAGGGTGCTTTTGGTAACATGTGTCGGGGCGGTCGCATGTTTGCCCCAACAAAACCATGGAGAAGATGGCATAGACGCGTAAATGTAAATCAGAAACGGTTTGCTGTTGTCTCAGCCGTTGCTGCATCTGGAGTACCTGCTCTGGTTATGTCAAAAGGTATAAATCATCTTGACCTTTTTTGGAAAAATTTATAATTTTTTATAGTTTTTATGATGAGGAATATTTGGTCCGTGTTACTGATAATTCATTGATTATTACCATTTCTCTGATACAATGTAAGAAAAAGGGATTTTTATTTCTTAATGAGATTCAATTAAAATAATGAATGATCTTTTTTCAGGCCATTTAGTTCAGGAAGTTCCTGAATTCCCACTGGTCGTCAGTGACAAAGTTCAAGGATTACAGAAAACAAAGGAAGCTGTTGCATTCCTGCGACAAGTCAAAGCTTGGAGCGACATCAAAAAAGTGAGCAAAATAAAATGGCTTTTGAAGCAATAAAAATATGCACTGTCATAAATGTCCTCAATCATGTAACATTTTCTTGATTGATCCATAAGGTGCTAGAGAAATTTGATGATCAGGCGTTCTTGTTTCATGTCATACCTCATGTAATAGGGACATGGTCATTGCACATACGTATAAAATAGAAAATTACTTTTATGATACCTAAATGAAATAAAATTATTAATTTATTTTAATTTCACAGGTCGTGCAATCACAACGTCTTCGTGCCGGTGTAGGTAAAATGCGCAATCGCCGTCATGTTCAACGTCGAGGACCTCTGATTATCTACGGTAACGATGGGGTAAATATAAAATGCCTTTCATTTTGATAAAATGAAAAATAATTTAAAATGATGAGAATTATTGGTCCGTGTTTATGATATTTTATTGATTATAATTACCATTTCTGATATTATTACAACTAACTACTAGGAGTCTCAAAATTAGGATTCACAATTTAATATTTACGTTTACTTTTAGGGTATCAGCAGGGCGTTCCGCAATATACCTGGTGTTGACGTTATGAACGTGAAAAACCTTAACTTGTTGAAGTTGGCACCCGGTGGTCATGTTGGTAGATTCATCATCTGGACAGAATCAGCTTTCGAGCAGTTGGATGCTCTTTGGGGTACCTGGCGCAAAGAGAGCGAAGAAAAAAAAGGATATAATCTTCCCATGCCAAAAATGGCCAACACTGATTTGGCTAGACTTTTGAAATCGGACGAAATCCGTAAAGTCCTCAGAGCACCTAAGTACGTTCAATTCACAATTGTGTTGCTAATGTTTAAATTATATTATAATTTTTGTGATGAATTGCTTTGGTCCGTGTTTATGATTATCTTTGATTTTAAAACGAAGCTATTTTCTGAATTTGATTTTTTATAACTATTTGATTCCTCGCTAAGTTTTGAGATAACTTTCTAAATGAATTTTGTTTTTCAACAGGAGGCGAGTAATCAGGAAAGTCAAGAAGCTGAATCCTTTGAAGAACACGAGAGTTATGCTTAAGTTGAACCCATACGCTGCCGTAACCAAGCGCGCAGCTATTTTAAAAAAAAGTAAAAAGGTTGCTAAGAAATAAATTTTTATAAGCTTAATGTCGAAAAAGGAAAAATTAAACCTCTTGATTATTTTTGTTACCCAAATGAATTGAAATTTTTTAAAATTATTTCTCACCGTGAGTTTCCTTGAAAAAGTTTGTTTGAACAATCATTTGTGTAATATGAAAAGCAATGACTTTTGATTATTCTACGTGAGAGTCATGCCGAGTTACCCTTGAATGTTTGCAGTTGGTAAAGCGCTTCTCGCCAATCTCCTCATGAGATATACAAAAATATATAAGTGTGAGAATGCATCATTCAGTGGCGTGCTGGTGCGTCTGAAAGGCTCGCTTTAAAGTGCCCGCTAAAGGAGGTAGACTAAACAAATAATTATGCGGCAGAAAATATTCACGGCTCACGAAACATAATATTATGCACGTAGATATGTATAAAATAGTTAGTTTTCACGAGACAATATAGTCATCTACGGCAAGTAGTAAGGGGTAGTAAGTTTTAACGATCACATTATTCAGCTAGACGAGAAGAATGAGTTAATAAGCCAGCACGCGCGCAGAGGCTGGCCGGGCGCATCATATAGCACTGAGGATATAAGTGATCGTAAAAGTAAATCAAGTGAATTCAGAGCTCGCAGGCATCCAAAGCTAACCGAGAGAGTAAGTAAAAGCAGAGAAGGGAGAGCAAAAGGCTAAGAAGCAAGATAGAGAAAAGAACATGAGCCTGTATTATAGCGAAAATGAACTTTAAACTGCCATAAGCTGTTTAAGACGCGGACATTAAGCTCCATCTGTTGCAGTTTTGCATTCTCTCTCGCTTTCTTTGCCTCTATCTGCGCATGAAAGAGCGAGTATTAATAAAATATGGAGAGAGTAAAGAAGGAGGAGGGGAAGGAGGTCCGGCAATGAGGCTTGATGAAAATTTCATTATTATTTGCTGGAGGCGCGGGCGCTACAAGTAGCGGCTTTTTTGACGAGGCTAATAAAATATTTACCGAGATTTTAATGCTTTTATAATTGAATGATATAGCTCGACGCGTAAACACAATTGGCACGGTAAAGTCGCGAGCTTGGACTTTTTTTCTTCCAAGCAGCGCACAAGCAGCGAGAGATATCGAGTGAGTCGCAAGGAGCAGCGAGTCAAGTGCTCGCTCAAGACTCGAAAAAAATCTCAGCGAGCGAATGTGCAGGCTCTAGGTAGGCGCACGTAGGTACGGACTACGGAGGTGTACACGAGAGGAGGGAGAGAGAGAGAGAGAGCCTAGATGCGTGGGGGGCAAAGATTGTAAGCTCGTCGGAATTTGCGCTCTTAGGCTGGCGCGTTCGTAGCTGCGCTGCTCGCTCGTTTCAGTCGTCTATAGTACATACTCGGGGCGCATAGACAGAGAGCAGGAAGATAAGGTATATAAGGCGGCAGTAGCTGAGAAAGCAAGTGCGAGTACATGTATACGCGTTCTCTCGCTCGCGCAGCCAGATACTGAATATATCCCGGTATCGCAGACACCCTTCTGCCGCTGTATATTATACACTGCGCATAGGTATATACCTACGGAGGCCGTCGTGGAGAGCAAGCAAAGCTATATATACCTATAAGAGCTATATAGGAGCTTCTATAGCTTGTACGTGTAGAGCGCGCGGGAGCATGCATGCAGTTGTAATAACTTGCGGCATTTGCCTCCAACTAAATTATTTATTGCATTCTGGGCTCCCCTCGGCAAGATATAACCAGCCGACTACTACCCGCAAGCCAAGGACGGCTACGAGTCAACGGATCTCGTGCTACGTATATGTGTAGGCTTCACCTTGTAGCACGATGCAGCCAACGAGATATTACCGCTAGAGACTCGACTCGAGGCCCTTTTTTCAGCCCCTCCCGATCCCTCTCAAACGTCTTCTGAATATGTTATATTTGGATTATATTTACGAGTTCACGGCTTGTTGCAACTGTTGCGCGACTGCTCTAAAGCGATATTTTAATTAAGCCACGGCACACGAGCGAGCTTTTTTCTCTCTTATATCCCGTGAATCCTTTTGCCACGGACAAAAACAAGCGCGGCTGCTTACGGGCAAATTTCAGCATGGAAAAATGTCGAATTTGCAATTGCTCTCCATACGTATTATTACGAGGAAAAGTGAGGGGCCTCGAACTTCAAGAGGCTGTGCTGCGCAGGGTACTTTATTTTATTCGGGCTATGATCCGATGAATGAAATTTTCCTATCTATACACATAGCGGCGCGCAATGTAATTCGAACGAGAGTAAGGGAGAGAGAAAATCAAATGGGCACTCAGGGAAAAATGTTGTACGCGGAGAGAGAAGCATCAGTGGTAAAAAAGGGAAAAAATTGAAGAGAATACGAATCCTCTTTGGTAAAAAGGAAGCATAAGCTTTTGCACCGACGTTTCTTCTTCTTCTTCGTCTTCTCCTTTTCAACATTCATATCGGACTTAACTTTTATTACATATTTCATCGTATACGAATCGGCTCTCGAAAGATTCTTATAGGATTCTCCTTCATACACACACGCACACCCACGCACACACACCACCCCCTCCTATACACATACACCTTTTGATGTTTTCTATATATGTATATATGTATTTATTTTCCATGTAGAGGTATAGATATTTTCAACGATTACCTTACAGATGTATGTACGTGTGCGTGTGCTTGTCGCTTTAAAAGCGGAAATTTCGCATTTTTAATATTATTTTTGCAGTGCCAGATGCAACATATTATATTTCCCCCGAACGTATTTGTATAATACATCGTGGACCGAGCAAACTTTTGCGCACGTCTATGTAAAAATGTTGCTTCGCTCGGGCTACGCTCGCGCGCGAATATTGCGCATGAATATGTCATGAGGATAAGAAAAAAATATATATCTTGCGTCATCCCTCGCACGCGCGTCCATCTTGGAAAAATAAATAGCGGTTCACCGCGAAAATCCACATGCGCACACGTATACAGCTGCTAGGCGCGCGATGCAGGCCACATATGAACGAGCCCGAGCTATATAGTCCGATAAATTATGCATAGAGATTCGATGAGATAGACAGGGCCTGCGTGCATCGCAGGGGCTGGCGCATATTTCACGCGGCTATATTCCGGAGATGGCAGTTTTTCGATCGTCGGAGTGGGCGTCCCTGCCACCCGCCCGCGCGCCCCGACTTGTGCACGGATTTTTGTTCTGATCTAGTGGCGGAAGGGAACGAATATAATGCACCGACCGGCGCATCCAATTTCACATCCAGTAGCTTGAATTCCTTTACGATCGATATAATTTCAGCGATTTGCCAGCTTTAAAACCTAACGTCTTATAGTTTCGATCATACTTTCAAATCATTTTAAACTTCTCGGAATATTCGACGCATATTTACTGGGATATGTACTCCATCGGATAAGTATCAAATCGAACTATTGAACGGCCCATGAAACTGCCATATTGTCATTGTGCACACAAATTTCCAAAATTGTTATTGCTTTGGTAATGTTCTCGAGTGAATGGTCGAAAATCAAAAGAAAAGCGACCGCATAAGCAAGTTGGCGCATATTCTTACGACTGTCTATAAAGACCGACCTTTTTTACTGCAGAAATGTTTTTTTCTTTCCTTACACGACTTTGATTTTGTTTGTTCATCCATGGAGTTGCTAATTAGACTTTTTTTCGGCTAAACCGACAAAGCAGTTAATGAAAATATTTGGATTCTATGGAAAATACTTTTATTTCGTTGACATAAATAAACCTGCAAACTGATGTATTCGGTCGGCTATTTAAAAAATGAGCCAATGCAAATACGAAAATATTCCAAGAAGATACAAATGAGCAGCAACTAACTAGGCGCGATCTCTTGTTGACTTTCAGCCAGCTCTGGAAATCCGATAATCAACGCCGCCAAACGCATTGCGGGAGTTATGAGAATAATCGCGGAAAATAAAAAAATATAGGCTCTTGTAGAAGAGGACGATGCTGAAGTTGTCGATCGCATTTGATATTTCGACAAAATTACTATAGGAAATATACCGGAATAAAAAAAAACGAAGAGCCGTGGAGGAAATGAGAGTTCACGAAAAGTAAAGGGACCTTCTGTAGGTGCAAAACAACTAATTGCGAACGAAATATTTTCACCTTCAATCTGGTCAGTGCACGCCCCGCATTATTAAGTGAAAAGCAGGTAGAAAAAAGATATTTTATTCAACACGTCATAAAAAACACACTGAATATATGTACGAAAAAACAAACAAATAGTTTTTTAATTCGTGTAGTAAATTATATTTATAAATTTCACGCATGGAGAAACATTCGGGATGATTATTAAATAGCAGCTATTAAAATCATTCCAATTTCCATATCAAACTTTTGACATACTCGAGATTGTTCGAACATATACGCGAATATCACATTCTCCCACTGAAAGTTAATCCAGCGGGTAACATTCAATTAGAAAAACAAAAATTTACGAATGCTTTTGTGCCAGGGAACAATAAAGAGACTACAGAAATAAATATTCGCCTAAATATTCGTGCACGGTATGTAACATGCGTAAAGCAATAGTCTTGTACATGGTGATATGCGCGGGTGATCAATAAATCTCGTGACATTTTAAGAATATTGATTTTCGATGCTGTTTCTGCAGATGAAAAATTAAAATAATCATTCACGTTTATTGCTGCGAAATTTCCATTGCAAATAAAATATTTAAAGCTTGTAAATTTGAACAAATGCTTCAAAGCAGTTTATATTTATTTATTTATTCATTTTAAAATTCCAACCAGGCGCATCTATTTAAACATTAACGCAGGCGAGTTGAAATCAGGATTATATAAGCGGCTAAAAAGTTAGTTTACAAGCATTACATATTTCTCTGCCCCTTTTCCAAATGCATAAGCTTAGGAGATTTGCGTGGCAATGTTTTCGCTCGCTCGTGCGATACCATACAGCGAGGGAAAATTTTGCCACTTACAGCCTCGCGCGCGCGCGTATAATACAAGTTTGCTTGTTTGCACTACGTGCGATCCAAGCTGGCATTACTACTATTGGCATTATTGTTATTGCAATTATTATTATTAGTGTAGCAACTGGGCGCTCTGCAGCCGCGTAAGTAACGCTTATAGATTATCGCTCTCATACATTCGGCCCGGGTAATTTATGCGATGCCGTGGCCCTTGAAGTTTGGACCGCGGCTACCGGCTGTGTTCTCGCTTTTGTCGCAGCTCGCGCGAGCACAAGTTTTTCCGAAAATGTAGATATCCGAGGCGCGAGCTCGTGCCCTTCAATTAGATTTAGGGCGCTGCTCCGCAAGTTTAAAATGAAGTCACGCGCGCCAGCGAACAGTCTTCGTCCATCTTCGCCTATCTTTTAAAGTAGTTCGGCCGAGCTTATGGCGGAAATTCGACACTTTCATTAGACGGCAGCATCTGCGCGAGCTTCAACTTGATCAGTTATCCTCCATTTCTCTTGGCGTCCGTTCTTCTTCCGGCTTGTCTCGCGGCTCCATTTAACGCGCATTTGAATTCGTGCGACGCGTAAACACGTCTGAATTTTCCTCTTTGACGAATGAAAAAATAGTCGTAAACAGGCTGATTAATACCTTTCATCGTTTCGCAGCCGAAGAAAAATAAAACGAAATAAAAAACGGCGTAGCAATTGAAACTGGACTAGTGTATGGATCTTATAAAGGCTATAACGAGCACTGAACAGACTTTTCCAGGCTCGCACGTTCTCACCCTTGCTCTTGTGATTTCTACAGACGCTTTAATTTTCTTCTTTGAGAGCAAGGAACCTTTTCACGCTCGGCCCGCAAAAAGGGCACGTACACACACGATTGTGCTGGCACACACACACACGCACGCACGCACGCAGCCACACAGAGAAGAGCGACATGTACATGCGTGGACGCGGTGGTGTAGGTGTGTGTAGAACCGCAGGCCAGAGCAATGGCCATAGCGCGTCGACGTTGAAATTGATTTCGAGCTCGTGACAAATTGTAATTGCGAGTGCGCGCGAGCTGACCTTTCGCAAGCACTAAAGGGAGAGAGAAAACTTGGCCGGTGGAATTTTCTCTTACTCGCTCGGTTCAATCAGAGGTATTTCGGCCCAAAGAGGTAAAATGTGAGGCGAGCTGCAGCTGAAAAAAGGACTCGAAAATCGTAAGATATATAGAGTGAAGCGCGCGTGCAGCTGGCTGTAGAGTCTGGGCACAGTCTGCAGCAGCACACTCATAGACATTCAATTAAATAGCTGGAGCAAGCAGGGAAAAGTTGGCCGCTGCTACGTAGCAGCAGTAGTAGTAGTATACGCTGGCATGCCGAACGAGCTCGCTGGGGCGGGCTGGTAATGCAAGCTAGCTCGACTCGCGACTGCACTATCTGCGCCGTTGCGTTACAAGCCTCGCTCGCTATATAGGAGGCAAAGTTTCGATGCTTCAGCTATCTCTTGCACTTGCGTTTCGTCCTTTGGAGCGCGCGCGCGCGCTACCCCAGCGGTGCACCTACGTATATAGACGAGATACGCCTACGTCTGTGTGCGCGACTCTACGCGCGCAACTTTGCTCGTAACAACGCGAAACAGAATACAGAAAGCACTCAAAGACACGAGCCAAGACCGCCGTTGCACATGCACACGCCGACAGAGAGACGTAACACTTACCATATACATGCGTTGCGCGAGAAAAGAGACACAGATAAAGAAAGAGAGAGAGAGAAAGGCTAAGCAAGTCAATCGTAAAAAATTCAGCTTTAGCGCACCTTTAACGCGCAAAGTTTTTTTCTTTTACCCACTACTGACACCGCCGACGACACGGACCCTCGAAAAAAACGGAGGCGATGCTTTTTGATTTGGGGAAATCATATGAAAAAAGTTTCCTCGTAAGTCCACTCTATATATATATATGATACTGCAGCATGACTTTCCATTCGGTGTGACAAGCTAGTAGTAGCGCGAACCACGACGAAACCGTGGAGGCCGCCGTCGTAAATTATTTTTTTGCTAATATTAAAAAATAAAATTTCATAGTCGCTTGCCGATGTGTGCGTGCCCCCGAGTGTGTTCGGTCTTGCGCGCAAAAGTGACAAGTATATATTTCACAGCTTGTAAGGCAGAGGAATATTTTAGCAATATAATCGCTTCTATATAAAAGAGATATGTAGAAGAGAGAAAAAGAGAGAGAGAGAGAGAAGAGCTAGAGTGCATGTATGCTGCGAAAGGAAGAGCTGGGGGTGTAGGACAGTAACAGTAGGTATAACGGGCTGAATCGCAATGCGGAATTCGAATCAATTCGTCGCACTCCATTGAGCCTGGATGATTTAAGGAGTCGCGAGGAGAAGAGCTGATGCTAGGCTATACCGAGGCCAGGGGCTTGCGATCTTCCTTTTGGCACGCTCCGGCAACTTTTGCTTCTGCTGCGCTACTGCGTGCACACTGTGGCCTGGATTTTCTTCGAAGCGCATAAGTTGTTGCCACCGCCGCCGCCGCCGCCGCTGCCGCCACCACCGCCACTATCACCACCGCCGTTGCTGCTACTGGTAACGTTTGTCAAAGTTCCGAGCCGGACGTGATTCCGACGTCGCGAATACGAGAAAAGCTGTGCGCGCGGCCTGCGGAGCCGGAAACACACACACACGTACCTCCACCCACGAGCTTGATATCTTCTCCGCTCCTCGCAACTGTCTTCAGTTTTGTTTACGCGTGACAAGCAAAACTGAGAAACTATGCGGCGAGGATGTATTATATATAGGTACCCGTACACAGAGGAATTATTGCCTGACAGCCCGAGAGCACTTTTAGATGTATTGAAAATATCGATAAAGTCCTCGCGCGAATGATTAGTTTTTTTTCTCCTTTTCAAGGAAATAAAAGTTCAAGTGCTAGATTCAATTTTCGCAGCTGCGAGCTCGAGGTTTTATACACGCCAAGCCCATTGATAAACAAAACATGACGTTTGATTCGCGAGCGAAGATAAAAACAAACACGCGCGGTGACTCGGCAGGACCTAAAAGGCATATGCGCGCTCGCACACAGTCGCACGTATACATTTAATACGTGTGCTCGAGAGCTTTCGAAAAAGATTAAGGGGCTGCTACCGACCATGTGCAGAAACGTAATAACGTACATAAGCGTCTTTTCGTGGCAAATCTACTGATCAAACAGTACTGGCCGTCGACGCGATTAATTTCTCGTAATTTTTATTCTTCCTAAAAGACTCGAGGAGAAGTATTAGGCTCTTGTAAATTTTTAATATCTCTAAAACGCGAGGCAGCTGTGATATTTGAATGATATATCTTCTTACTTTATTCAGCATGAGCTTTACAGTACTAATGCCAGAGAAAATAGCTTTTGTAAAACGACTCTCTTCTATCTCTCTCTCTCTCTTTCTCTGCGCGTGTCGTTTATTTTGAAGAGAAGAAGAGAAACGCAGACGTATAGTTTTAATATTCCGAGTGATACTACAGCAACTACTAGTCGTTGAATGTTATTGCTATATACGGGCGCTCGAGAGTTGAAACGATCGTTGCGCGTTTACGTTGAATATAAAATTCCATCAGAAATGCGCGCCCGCGCCTGCGTTTGCATGTGCGTGTGCGACTTTTGCTCCCTCCCGGAGAAATTTAAAGTGAACCTATGATGCTATACGCGCGTCCGTCTGCTCGCTTCGGCTCTACGTCTCGTGTGCTGCTCTGTCTGTGTGCGCCGCTATACCAACAACCTGCATAGGTGCGCGCATTTTGTCTCTGAGGATTTATTTCAACATACTTGGTTTATGTTTCGTGTGTATTCGTTATTTGAATCGTCGAGGTATTTTATGCATCGATCGCTTACTTACGCGAGCTACCTTACTTTTTTTTGCCTTCTTTTTTCTTCTCTTTCTTTTTTTCTGTCTTTTCTTTTTTTTTTTTTTCATCATTATGGTTGCTGTTACTGCTGCTGTTGCTGCCATGCGGTGTTACGTCATAATTTCGAAAGAAAATTAAGCAACTTGCTCCGAGGCAGTTGGACCGAAAAACTTTTCTCTCCCTATACATCCGACGAAAAAAAAGGTAAAAAGTAAACGACGAAGCTCGTGGCAGTGTTATATACGCTTGGAATCGTTAAATTTACAAAGTCGCGGCTTGAAAAATTTTGTCCTATAGGAAAAACAAATAAAAAAAGAGGATAGAGAAAAAGAGAACGAGAGAGCGAGAGAGCGAGAGGGAAGGTGAGAGAGAGAGAGAATTTTACGCGCATATGTTGGCGTCGGAGGCAGTAAGTAAAGTTTGAGTAAAGCTTAACCACTCGCAAACGTTCCAAGCTTCGAGCTATATAGCCCCGAGGTCCAGTTCCGAGTAGCAACTTTTTCTCTCGATCGTAGCAGTTCGACGTTTAGAACAAAAAATAATAAAAAAAAAGTAAGTACAGCGTCGCACAGTATGGTAAGGATGGCTGCTTAAATTTTCACCGAGTTCGCAGGTAATAACTCAGCGTGACCCAAAGTCGAACCAAAGGAAGAGCAAGAGGGAGCCCGAGAGAGAGAGAGAGAGAGAAAAAAGAAAAGAAGGGTGGGTGGTGGTGGACTTTAGCAGTCGTCGTGGTAAGCTTTTTGCGGCTTTGCAGAATTTAAGACTTGTCGGATGCTAGCTCGCGAGAGCAACAGGAACAGCTGTGGCTTGTGAGGTATAAAGAAGCTTCTTTTTTATCTATTCGAGAAAAGTGGGGATAACAAGATGGAATGTTTCCGCCTCTTTTTTTGCTCGAATCTCTCTCTCTCTCTCTCTCTCTCTCTCACTTTTTCACTCTTAATTACTCATTAAAAAATTTGTCAATTTAGAGAATACAAGTTTTTGTATGGTGTTGAAAGGACGATTATTCGCGCGTACGATCACAAAGGGTCGATTTTGAAATTACGAGGCTGCATGGCAGCCCGTCGGTATATAATAAGGAAACCGCTAATCATTCGATACAGAAACTGCACACTCGCAGCTTCGAGCAACTTAACACAAGTTTGAACAGCGTATGCGGCAGGGATAGAAACTGTTCGTCTTTCTCTCTCTATACATAATAGCTTCCTAAGATGATATTCATCCTCGATATTATGTGTACACGTTTCGCTCGCGCACGTTACATAACGCTCGGAAATCTACGCTTCATCGAGTATTATGGGCGCGCGCGCGTATGTACGAGGGATATAATATGCTGTACATGCAGCCGAGTGTATATTCGATCCAAGTGTTAAAGCGTATGAATACATCGCCATTATTCGATATAGACTCGCGTGCACACTTGTCGAGGGACGTATTAATATATCCCGACGCTCGACGCGCTACCTTCCTAACTCGCATATAGTCAGTTGCGAGTACAAAAGTTTTTTTTCTCCTCTTTTCAGCAGCGAACTCACGTCTCTGCGATAAAGAGAGTTTAGTTATGCACCAAGGTGAATTCTTCGATTCAACAAGTATCAAGGCGTTGCTCTGCTCTCACTCTCTCTTTCTCTCCTACTCTCTTTGATTTTTTTCTCGTGTAGCAACACGCCTTATAGTGTTTATTGATTAAATCTTCCCCGAGTGCACGGCTGCACAGTGCCAATTAGAAAAAGCAAAAATGCTCGAGTCCGTGAGGAGGAAAAAAATTGACGGAGTGCCAAGTTAAGGGGGAGGTTAGACTTTAATCGTGCTATTATCTGCGATTATATATTACAATTTAAACTCGAGTTTGCGAGAGCTAGCGAAGAGAAATAGATAGAGAGAGAGAGAGAGAGAGACAGAGAACTACGTCGGGCGCGCACGAAACTCCCCGAGAAACTATATATGGAATTTCAACGTTTTGAACGTTAATGTGTCATGTTTCTCAAGACGTGTACGTCGGTTAAGATCCAAAACTTTTGGGGCTATATATACGTATGCACTGGCAAGAATGGATGAAAAAAAATTACGATTTCACACAAAGCGCACAAAAACACAGGTCAAATGGTGGTTTACCTTGCAGTATATATATCTGGTCGCGCGCACATTTGACTTTTTGGCTCCTCGAAAACTAAAACTAGCAAAAACTTAGAGCTGAGTTTCGCTCCCCGTTATATATACCGGCTGTTCCATATCCTCCTTCCGCCGCCGAAAAAAAAAGGATAAAACGAAGGTTTAGAGGAGTTTATCGG
This sequence comes from Trichogramma pretiosum, assembly GCF_000599845.2. NCBI lineage: Eukaryota > Metazoa > Arthropoda > Insecta > Hymenoptera > Trichogrammatidae > Trichogramma > Trichogramma pretiosum. Next base: position 2,779,734 of record NW_019641672.1, read on the forward strand.
GGCAGGAACGTCGTTAAGATTAGAGCACTCTTTTGCCTCCTGCGCGAACTATATACATGTATGTGGCGCACATGGCCGGGTTGAAGTCGTAGGACAGGACCAAGGCGGTGTGGCGGCAGCCGGTCAGAAGCTTTTTTTATTGATGGCGATAAACATTTTTATAGACCCCATGCGAATTACCGGTTTTTACAGCTCCCCCGCCACTAGCGCCCATAGCACATCGGCTGTTTGATCCTCTCTCTCTCTCTCTTACGCGCGCGCGAGCTCGCTGCTTTTCAACCGTACGTTATACTTCCTCTCGAAAGCAGCAGCAGCAGCAACCTTTTGGTCCTTTACTAGACTTTCCTCTTGCTCCTTCCCTCGGCCTTTTTTGTCGAAAACTTTGACAGTTTTGCGCACATGCCTCGTGCATTTTTATATATATACACACACACATATATACACTCACACGGCTCTTTTAGGCACATATACATCATATCTTCCACTGGTGCAGTAAAAATCTTGATGTATTTGACTTATGTTCCTCCGTACCCACACCCCTGTGCAGATATATGTGTGTGCATGTGTACCGTGTGTAGATCTTGGGAAAAGTATTAAACTTTTGGCTTGGGAAAGAGCTTTTTACGAGGCGAAACAAAACAATGATGGACTTTATTGACTCGTTCGATGCGACAAATTTTCCGATGCTAAAAAATGAAGGCGTCTTTATGGAACGAAAATAACGTTATGAAAAGAGGGTAAAACAACAACAGCAACAACAGCAATGATGATAACAAAAAAAAAACTACAAAGCACGATGATTTGACGCAGCATTTATTCTTCTTTTTCGTTTAGGTATTGTAAATAATAAATTTGGTGATAAGTAAAACTGCGCGAACAAAAAAACGGCGATAAAGTCTGAAAGCATGCGAGTATCAAAAGTAATTTGAAATGCATAAGCCAGCAGCAGGCAGAACTCGCTCATACAGTCAGATTATTGCGCTGCAGGTGTGGGTGTGTATACATACGCACAGATACAATACGAGGAACTCCGAACATGCAAAGCGCAGTAACAAAAATGGTTATTCGCGAAAATTTGAGCGCTATATTGTTACAGAGAATACATTCTATTTTGCTGTATTTTTCGTAACTATGGAAATGCGAGGCTTTTTTGACTGCAGAGAAAAAAACGTAGAAATTAAGGCAAATTTCGAGAAAAAAAAATTCATATTCCGATGTAAATAATCAAGCTCCACATTCGCATGGCAAAAAAGAGAGTAAATGTATGATTAATCGTGTCGGACGAAACAAGGCAAAGGCTTACGTGTTTCTTATGCTCTCAAGATGGAAGAGCGAGTGACATTCTTTGCGCTCTGTGAGTTTCAAGTACTAATGAGTCGACAGAATTATCGTACAGTTCGTGACAAGCATCCAGCTCAAACAGCTCAGACAGCAGCGACATTATATATGTTTTCACCTAGTTTCATTTCGTCACGACATGCCCGACTGCGACAACGACTTCAATGGATGTCTGACAAGGAAATGACTGAAGAATTACCTCGTTACTTATTTTTCTTTACGACATGAACTTTTTTCGTCATCGGAATTGTTTCGGAGAAATGCGAATATTCGTTGTTGCATTAACGTAGATCAGATTTTCAAAGCATAAAGGATCCTTTTACTAGTTTAGGCCATTGGACGCGTTGCCCATATTCCTCGGTCCACTTTGGTATGCTCGTATACTGCATTTACATGCCGTACTCTGGCTGCAGGCTGGCCGAGGGTAGCGCGTGAGGAGCTTTTACACGTATACACACAACGAATGCTTGATTGTGCGCTCGCTCGCACGAGCCCGTTGCCGTTGCCGTTGCCGTTGCCGTTGCCGTTGCTTTGCTGCTGGCGTCGATGCGAGTTGATTTAATAATGATACACCTGAAGTTTCACGCTGCCCCCCAGCCGAGCCACGTGCATGTGCAGCTAGTTTCATCCCACCGAGCTACTTTCTCATTACCCTCGAGTTTGAAGCCTTTTTTCCTAAGCGAATTTTTCTTTTCCCACTCCTCCTTTTTGCAGTCGGTATGATAGCAAAAGTTTGTTTTCTCTGTGTCGTTCTTTTTTCCCCCTTTTTTTCTTTTTTTTTATTTCTGTACGGAATAGTTGAGCCGATAAGTTTTTTCGACGCTTTTAAGTCAAAGTCGATTGCAAGTTTAGCTAATACGACGTCAGGAGAGAAAGTTTCGTAAATTTTATTGGACTAAGGGACGGGAAAGCAATCGAGGACTGCTGAACGCCATTCCACGTCGATAATTGAACTTTCGTGTTTTATTGATCTTATTCAGAAATCGACGGAAAGGCTGCAGTGGCAGTAGCAACGGACAAACTTTTTAATCTTTTCTTGGCTTTGTATATCTATTTTTATTTTCCTCCACCTCGCATTGAATTGTTATTTTTGCCGACGTCGAATCTGGCAAACGAAGGCAGAAATAAATGCGCTAAAAATTATAACAGCGTCGAAAGCTAGTGACATTTCCTGAGCGCATTACAAAACGTTGGCAGAGAAAGTCTACACACTTTGCGTGCCTTTAGCTCTCTCTCTCTCTCTATTCTCGCAGCATTTAACTTACTTGCCTTCTCTATCATATGCACACAGAGACACGGAAACATACATAAACAGGCTCCAGCAGCCCTTGCACACTTTCGACGTTGCCGGGGCTACTCTGCTCTCTCTTTCTCTCTCGTGTGCAGTAGCAGCTGCAATTCACCTTGTTCTCTCTCTCTTCGTCTGAAAAGCACTTGAGCACGGTGGCACGAGTGTTAATTAACGGCATAGGACTCTACTACCAACGCATATATACGAGGGTACGTATATACATACGCAGAGCCATGGACAAAGAAAGACAAACGGAATCCTAAAAGCTGAATGGTTGCCATAGTTGGAGAGTGAGTGAGAGAGAGAGAGAGAAGTGGATAAAGAGGACGAACCGTAGAGTCTACGCATACGGACGAAGCATGAAGCAGCTAGCAAGCTTAAAGGCACAAAGAATTTAAAGCGATTAGCTCGGCCGAGCCAGGGGCGAAACAACACACGCGCATTGGTCAAGAAATGTAGCGTGTAGTATTTTGAACTGTGTCGAAACCTAACGCGTCCACAAAATGACAGGACAATAGCGCACGTGCAGCTCTTTAAATTATCTAATTTGGCCCGGGCCACCTAAGTGCCACGCGAAGAGGGGCCGAAAAAAAATTAGCCCCAAAGTAGTGCGAGCCAAGCTTTAGTCAGACACGCCGAACGTTGTATAGAGCTCGAGTAGTCTGCGGGCGTAATTGTCCGCATGCATAACCGCAACGCTCTTAGTAGGATCGAATTATCGATAAACCAGATTGAGCTTATACGCGGTACAAATCAAAGCTGCATGCCTCGGCAGTATACTTGTCTCTTGCTGTCGCTTGTTCTGCGTGCAATAACGCCAAGTCTGAGACGCCGCTGCTGATGACGACGACAACGACGACTATGAGTACGAGCTAGCTAATGAGCCTCGAGCTGCGCGCCAATCGATTGTTGTTCGAGCTCAAAGCCGCAGAGCAGCGCAGCTTGTTTTGATTGGAATACGCGTATAATAGAGAGACAGAGGAAGAGAGAGAGAGAGAGGGGCAAAATTTCATTCTAATCGCGTGTGTATAACTAGATCAATGCTAATCGCTTGCGTGGATACATGCATCGATTCAACTGCGCAGTTGAAACGATCGGGATTTTTTATTATCTACCGCAGGCGTACTCGACAAAGTTGTTGGCCTCGGTGACATGTATACAGGCTCAAATTTTACATTACGCCCTGTGCGTGCTGCATACACGTATACATATATACACTATATATATTGCAAACAGCCGCACAGCTGCGCCATGCACGCTAATGTCGCGCTGGAGTGAGCGGCTATACATTTTACAGCTTATACCGCACATATGTATGGTGTATAGAGCGGAAAAGATAGAAAGAGAGAGAGAGAGACAGCGCGTAGAAACGGAAGGATTTTCGCTCGAAATAATATTGCGACTGTTTCCTTGATCTCTCTTGCGCTCGCTGGCACATCGCAGCTCGTAAAATATCCTGTTCGAACTTACGCGTTGGGATTGACGCAGCCACACACTTGGTCACACGTGTATGTTCGTTCACGTTTACACACACACACACACACACACACACACACACACACACACACACTCGAGCCCGTGAGATTTCATAACAATGACGCGCGTAAAAAATCAAATGCGTAAACACGCACATATCTGTGAGATAGAGAAAAATATGTATACCAGATAAATCGCGGATGAAAAAGTTTTTTCATTTTGTACATAGCTTGGGCGAATATTGGTTACAGCTAGTGATTGTAAATATATAGTCCCACCAGCTCGCCCCCGAGTACTAATGCACTTTACGAGTCGACGCGAGGCACACGAAGTTTTCGAAATTTGCAAGTGCATATACGCTTAGTGAATTTATTGTTACCAGCAAGTGGAGGGCAAATTCTTGGCTTGTTTAATATATCCTGGGCCTCCACTGCTGCTACTTCTGCTACTGCCTTCGCTGCCACCGTTACGCTCAACTTACATAATAATAATTTTTTTTTAAGCCAAGTGTAAGTCCCTCGGAGCTAGCGGAAATGTACTCTTTGTCGAGGAAAATATAGTTAGACAAACTTCGACACATTACGAACAGACTACGGATTCGAGAGAGCGACGACGATGACTACGTGACGCTAGTTGCGCTTGTACATAGCCATATAGACGGATGGGTGATGAATAAATAAAATATGTTAACTGGGTTAATTAGCTGAAGATGAGTAGAAGAACGTAGGAATGAACGACGAACGGAGAGACGAGAAGTAAGACGTACAGCGTACCGAGAAGAAGAAGAAGTGAGGAAGAAGAATGACGAAGAAGAAGAGGGTGAGACGAACAACTGATATAATAAGGACTTAGAGAAGATGCAAGACAAGACTCAGCGTTCAGGGAGAAAGAGAGAGAGAGAGAGAGATAGTTAGGTTCAATTCACGTCTATTAGAGGCGGATTAAGCTCGACAAGAAATGCGGGCCCTCGAACTTGCTGCTGCCGTTGATGCGCCACTGCCGCCGTGCCAGTCCTTGCTCCCCCGGACAACTATATAATATGCAACTAAATACAATGTTGTGGCTGATAGACGATGAAGAATAAGAGTTTGTGAATTTTCTTTTCGTCTCTCTCCCTCTCTCTCTCTCTCTTTCCATCTCTTTGTCATTACGCGACGCGTGTCCTAAATTAAGCGGTATCCTATTTTATATGCCATGATAGCTCGTAATTTGAATCAAAGTACGGAAAATAAATAAAAAAAGTGAAAAAGATTTGACGAGGTCCTTGACAATCGCACCTAAAAGTGGCATGACGAGATTCACAGGGCATTTTTACTACTACCAGATAGCGTAGCGGCACTATCCCTTCTCTCTTTTAACCGGAAAATAAACTCGCTAGTCGGCAGGCAAGGCGCGCGCACGCCAAGCCAGAGTGGGGCGAGTCACGGCTACACTACTGTCTACGGATGTCGGAGAGTTCAGTGCGCTTTAGACTGCCAAGCAGGACTCGAAAGGGACGTTTTCGCCGAGTTTAGAGCGAGGCTGACGAACAGAGCCACGTGCGCGATTGTGTTTTTTGGTGTTAATCCCGTGAATACTACCTTCTATGCTTTTGCTATCGATCCGAGACGGTTAATTGTGCGCGAAGTGGGTTTGCTTTTTTCTTTTGTTGTTTCTTTGGTTTTTAGTGATTCGTTCGAGGTAAAAGTGATACATTTTTTGGAGGGAGGACAGCACAAGTTACAGCTCAAGGTGAGAACTTTTATAAAAAAAAATTGTTTACTCGACCGATTTCATGTTTTTTAGACGCTTAGAGTGTATCGACCACGAGCTTGCAAACGAAAAAGTTGGCCTATCGTAAACTGCGCGAAAAGAGGCACAAAGAACACGAAGGGAAAAAATTGCGTAAAATTTTCCGATAAACTCAGATCGGTTGTTCGATTGGGAATGATGGATATGCGCCGGGGAGATTGATTTTCGAGATTAATATTCAGAATTTAAGCGATAACGTCACTTGTCTGTAGGCGCGCCAGGATCGTAGCCGCGACGCGTGTTCTATTATAATACGCCTACATGACGCACGGTGTATACGTGCCAAGCTATTTGGTATCCCTCGTAATCGTTCGCATCGCACGAGTCATGTATAAAAATAAAAAAGGATGTTGGGGGGAAAAAAGATAAGGGGAGAAATCGTCGGTGAAAGTCACATTTTTTCATCATTACAACGAGTACAGCGAAAGCAGCAAATGGCACATGCAAAACGAGCGATTAGAAAAAATTGTCGACTCTCTGTGCTTTTTTTTCGGGTGGTTAGGAAAAAATCCCGGACGCACTCACATATCCATAAACTGCGAGGACATTTGTCATAAAACACAGAGAGCGAACGAAAGAGAGAAAGAGAGAGAGAGAGAGAGAGCGAGTGCCGTAGCAGTCGCAGTCGCAGTAGCAGTTGTAGTAGTAGTAGTAGTAGTTGTAGTAGTAGTAGCAGTAGTACTTCCCCGCTACTACTGTTCACTTTTCTGCGCCCGAGAGAGCTTCGTGTCGTCGTTCTACACGTCAAATCCATTCGCGAGCGTTAGTCATAATTTTCGTCGCGGCGGCGCGCAAAAACCATGGAAGTGACATTTTCGTTGGTTAGAAGCCGATAAGGCAGCGACGCGCGCGCGTACCGGATGAAAAGCCTACAGCGCGCGACGAAAAACGAAAGAATGTCTGCATGTATGTATGTGTCGCACCGCTGCTAGTAGCTAGCAGAGGTAGAAACAAACCATCCTCTGTTCACGTGTGTGAAAACGATAAGGGAAAAAGGAGAACGAGAAAAAAAAACATGCATGAGTGCTACTGCGCGCCGCTCGCACGCGAGTCTTTAATGGATTTTTAGTTATATGAGAAAGAAAGAGAGAGCGAGAGAGCGAGAGAGAGAAGCAAGAGGGGAGAAACCATTAAAATCTAGCGCGTGCCACTCGAAAGAAATTAATTCCGATTGCCGCTATCGCACCCCGAGACCGCCGACGCCGACGCGAATCTCGAGGCAGTTAAAGCAGGATTTACAGGGGAAAATTGCGAGGCGAGAGCTCTCTTTTTTTCAGCGCTGCTCTAAAAAAAATCTTTTTTCTTCTGCTCCGACTTTCTCGTTTGTCCAAAGCTCCCGTATAGTGTATGTGCTATACGCGCGCTCGCGCGCGAAACCGCTTCTTTTCGCTCTCTCTCCCCCCTCTTCTCGTAAACATTTAAGTATACTACTGTACTGATGCTCATCGCTTTTTTCCGTTATTTTCCCGAATAAATGTATGACTCGCTCGATGGATTGGTTTTCATCTCCTATATATGAGGTATATTTCTTCTCGAGGTTTGATTTCATGTTCGAGATTATGTCGCGCCAGCACGCGTATATACATATACACGCTTTATTGAGAGGTCAGCATCGAGAGAGAAAAGTTTTACTGGTCAGATTCAATAGCACTCGAGAGAGAGAGAGAGAGAGAGACAGAGAGAAGGAAAATTTTTCACGTCAAGAGAGAGAGAGAGAGAGAGACCAAAATAAAAAAAGCCACCCCAAGGCTTCGTTACGGGGACAACTGAGCTTTCGTCAACGCTCAACGTGAAACTGTCGAAGGACAAAAGCCGAAGCCACGAATGCTAGCTCTCTCTCACTCGTGAACGCGCGTCTAACAAAGCGAAACTTTTAGCAAAGCGCCAATATTGTATACCTATATCTTTTCATCTATATCTCTATATATGGTATACACCGAAGTTATTTTTTTCTGCTTTTGCAACCGAGCAAGAGAAAGAGAGAGAGAGAGCGAGAGAGAGAGAGAGAGAGAGAGAGAGAGAGAGAGAAAAATGCTGACCAAGCCGTAAATCGCACGACGAACTGCCTCTTTAGTTTCGGGGGTACTTTTTTTTAATTTTCCTCTCAAAAAGTTGGCTGCTATTAATCCAGCACACCAAGTATATAGCAAAAAATCGCAACGAGCGTTCAACTTTTTATTTTCATAATGAAAAAAATCGTTCTGCAAGCAGCGCGACTTCTATGGCGCGTATTCATCAAGCAAAGAAGTGCCGTAGTACAATTTGATCTTCGATGGGAGGCGTAGGCAGTGGAGGGCGAGGAGAAAAAGCTGCAAAGGTGGGGTAGCATTTGTTCGCGCTCGATTAACTACGCTTCGTTTATTTTCCCTCGTAAAGCATACAACGATTATTTTCGCGACATTAATTTGAACGCGTAAAAACTTGATTCTATGCGCGTGAAAGGGAATAAGCTTGCGCGAACCTTATCGATCCACGTATCAAAAAACCCACCTTTTATCGAAACTTGGCGCGTTCTTTTGTTTCTCATTACGTAGCTATTTAGCATTATGGTATTTTAATAAGCAGAAAACATTTTAATAACGAGCACGATAAGTCTGAAAATTCTATTGTTTTTAAACGTGTACATATGTGTTTGTGTGTTACATATAGGCCAGAGAAATAGCAGTTCCAGCTAGCCGAGACTAGCGGCAGCAACAATGAGACGTCGCAGAAGTTGACGGACGCGCGAGCTGAACATACACATCTCTGCAGCAGAGTCAGTACAGCGAAAGAGAAGAGGATGTGTTGCTCGGACGGCGACGGCGAACCCGGTAGCGGCGGCGGCGGCAGCAGCGGCGGTGGTGGTCTCAGAATGACGCGTTGCGGCCTGCTTTGCGGCATGGCCGCTCTGGCTGCCCTGACTGGCGCCCTCCTCGGTCCAGCCTGGCTCCATACCGAGGAGAGAATACCGCACTTACCGAGGCCTTTGTCGCACCTCGTCAGCGTCAGATTCAAGCTGGGACTCTTCAAGGCCTGCCCCAAAGTCATCAAGCCGGCTAATGTTACTCTGCGTAAGTATGAAAAATCAGCTTTGTCAAGAGGGATTTTACTGTAGCCTTTGCCACGGCCACTGGCTGTGGCTGAGGCCGGAGAAAATGAAAAAAAAAAAACAAACCAAAAAAACAAAAACAAAACAAAAGAAAGAAATAAATAAGAAGTGCATGGGAATCCTGTGCAAGCTCTATATACTTTGCTTGGTTGTTTTTTCAACCGGACTCGAGATCCCTCGAGGAATCTAGAAAAAGCTCGAGACACGTAACTTTACGGTTTCGCTGCGCGCGCCTCGAGCTGCTTCCGCCTTTTCTCCTGTATATGCAGCTGCTGCTGATACTGCTCCTGTCTTTCGGCCCTTCTTTCTATCTCCTTTTAGTCGCTTCCTTTTCTCATGTCGCCGATCTTCTGAAATCTATCCTCATTGTCTCTTCCTCTCCTTCTCTGTCGATACACAACTCCTTATTTGCTAGTACTTTATTCTAGCCTAGCCTCATTTTTCATCTTTATCAGCGATTTGACGTCGGAGATAACCCGCGCGGATTCATCAAATGATTATGACACCCGAAAGAGGCGAAAAATGCTTGAAAAAACGACTTGAATGAACATAAAGCCGTGAGCGCACGAAAATTCCTCGCTTCGCATATACATATGTGCATTGTGTGCCTTCATTGCTGTAAAACTTTCACGACGGCACACGTGGAAAAAATAAAACCTTTGACTCTTTTTACAAAAATTTCGCATTTTCCATGGCAAATGTTGCAGACCGAAGACACTTTGCAGAGTGCACTTTTCTCTCACTCACTTGGAATGTTTTCACCTCAAAACGCACATTCAACGCTACTGTTTTTCTTTTTCGGCCCTCGTTTTTCATTCTCGGCGTTGGAAAAAAACAACTGCACACTAGGGTGGTTCGCTTTTGCAAAAATGTTCAAAATCGCTTATACGTCATGGCGATTCTTAAAGTTCAAGTCTTTACGAAAAGAAAGCCGGGTTCAGAACCTCAAAAAAGTGTCGGGAACCGGTGTCGATTGATTTTTGAAGTTTAAAAACGTGCTCCAAAATAAGAGCAAAATCGGCCAACCATTCAATTTATTTCAAACTGTGGTCAGAGAGTAAAAATAATATTGACAACACATTTTCTTGCGTATTTTTGTGCGTAGAATCGAATGCCGTAGTCAGTTTTGCTCTACGACTTCGTTTTCATCGATAAAAATGTACTTTTTTGATTTTTTTTTGGCGTAAAAATCCAAAGATCGTCTTTGCAACGTTTAAAAATGAACAGAAAAAATCTGAAATAATTTTTGACACGGTCAAAATGTAGAATTTTTTATGACGAATCCAACGGTATAAATTAGTATATACTTTAAAATTATTTTCGTTCATAAAAATGCAAATTTTCGATTTTTTTTGGCTGAATTTGACGAAAAA